>NC_053497.1:181725949-181850949 GCF_905171775.1 Rana temporaria
TGTACTGACTATGCTTCTGCTTGATCCCAGCCTTCAACCACTTGTTACAGACCTTTGACTTGTTTATTGACTAGGCTTCTGCTTGATCCCAGCCTTTAACCACTTGCTACTGACCTTTGGCTTGTTTACTGACCACACTTTTGCTTGATCCCAGCCTTTAACCACTTCTTACTGACCTTTGACTTGTTTACTGACTACGCGTCTGCTTCATGCCAGCCTTCAACCACTTGTTAACGACCTTTGGCTTGTTTACTGACTACGTTTTTGCTTGATCCTTACCTGCCATATCTGCTACTGGACCACAGTTTGCTCACCTCCTTTTAGGGTGATCCTGAGGACCGCACCCTGGTAATGCCATGCAGCAAAACCCATCTCCACCACAGTGGTGGCTGGTGCTCCAAATTTTTGGGGCGGCGCAAACAAGCGAACAAACAAAACAAAAATACAATTTCAGCCTCACTGTGCCCATCAAATGCAGCCACTGTGCCCATCAAATGCAGCCACTGTGCCATCAATTGTCACCACTGTGCCATGCCATTAAACGCAGCCATTGTGCCATCAATTGTCTCCACTGTGCCCATTAATTGTCACCACTGTGCCATGCCATAAAACGCAGCCACTGTGCCATCAATTGTCGCCACTGTGCCATCAATTGTCACCACTGTGCCATACCAAACGCAGCCACTGTGCCATCAAACGCAGCCACTGTGCCATGCCATCAAGTGCAGCCACTGTGCCCATTAATTGTCACCACTGTGCCCATTAATTGTCACCACTGTGCCCATCAATTGTCACCACTGTGCCCATCAATTGTCACCACTGTGCCATCAAATGCAGCCACTGTGCCATGCCATCAATTGTTACCACTGTGCCCACATCAATTGTCGCCACTGTGCCCTTTAATTGTCGCCACTGTGCCCTGTAAAATGCTTCCCCCCCGCCGGGCACTTACCTTTCTGGGGTCAGCATCCTCCTTCCATGGACCCTCGATGTCTTCTCCCGCCCTCGATGACGCTTCAGCCTATCAGGTTACCGGTAACAGAACCAGTGAACCTGATTGGCTGAGACGCCTGTTAGTCTTATCCAAGGAACAAACCCCCCCCCCCCGTGCGTCCCCTGGATAACTATTTGGAAGCCGATTAAAGCCCTCAGGCTGTAATCGGAAAGCCTATCAGAGCCAGCGGCTTCCAAAGCCAACCAGCTGCCGTTAGTCAGATGGCCGGCACTCACCAGGGGGCCGGCCATCTGAATAGTGGGCGCCAGCAACAATACACAGATTCATGCAATGCATGAATCTGTGTATTGTATTCAGTGGCGGTGCGGGAACGAGAGGGGGCGGCGCTCCTGCGCCCTCTATGGACGCACCGCCGCTGCTCCACCATCAGGAGCTCCAGTGAACTCTGTTTAGTGCTTAGACCTCGGGCGAGCCCATGTCATCCGCCAGGGTGACCTGCTTGTATACCTATCCTGTTGGTCGTTGGGAGCCTGTCTACTGCTATAGCTACTGTTCTCCGAACCTGACCCCTGACTGTGATACCTACACTGCACATCAACCCCTATGGTCAGGCCCGGATTTCCCACAAGGCCACTGAGGCCAGGCCTTGGGGCGGCAGGGCTCCAAGGGGCGGCAGTGGCATGAAGTCCCCCGATGCCTGGAAGATACAGTTAAGGGCGGGAAGTTATGGGGGAATCCACTCGCTCGTTAACAAGTGATTGCGGCGATGTCGCCGAAATCACTTGTAAAATGTGTGCTCCCGTCCGTCCTCCCCTCTCCCCCCACCCCACATACCTCTCTCTGCTGGCTCTGTTTTTGGGACTCCCCCCGGCCACCGAGTCTGTCTCCTGTCCCTGCTGCCGATGTACACAGTGAGAGGGGAGAGCTGTGCTCTTCCCATCTCAGCTGTGACAGGAGTTCTAGCACAGTGCTAGGACTCCTGTTTTGGAGGTGACAGGGTCAATAAAGAGAACATGTCACCTCCAATTGCTGTCACACAGGAAATTGTTTTCTCCTGTGTGATAGCAAAAAATTTAAGAGAAAATAAATAAATAATAAGAAATAATAATTAAATTAATAAAATAAAAATTAAAGAATAAGAAAAATAATAAGAAAAATAATAAGAAAATTATACAAAAATTTAAGAAAGTAAGCGACACGCTACAAATAAATAAAAATAAAAAAAGTGATAGAAAAGTAAAATAACAAACAAAACATATTTGATCTAACCGTGCCGCACATTCTCCGTCGATTTGGGGGGGTTCAGTTGGCGGGGAAGGGGTGCATTGCGGAACCTGGCCTTGGGGCGGCAGGGAGAGCAAATCCGGCCCTGCCTATGGTCCAAAAATATCAATACTTCACTACTATTAGCCCAGTGCTATCACACCTACACATCAGCTGTCTATCTATTGATGACAATGGATCTAGCTAGTTAAATTGGATAGGAAACTCGGTGCTCAGCTCAGCAGAGGTGGGTGGATACGTTTTTTTTAAAAATTCCAATTTCCCCGGCTACTCGCCTCTCTCCTCCATCAGATCTGTAGATAAAGGGGATGAACATGGCTTCTCTTCTTCTTCATTTTCTTCTCCGGGTTGGATTTTCTCTCTCCGACTCCCAGTCAATACGTTCCTCCAACTTTCAAACAAGCTCAGCCGGTGGGAGGTTTTCTCGGAGGCCCGATAAATTATTCTCTGTCAGGAACCAAATCTGCCTTTTTTTTTTTTTGTTTAAAGCGGCTCCCTTTTGATGAATGTGCTCCGCCGACACCATCCCGAATAGAGGCAGCCGGGCTATAATGAATTAACCGGAAGCATATTAATAACCATTTTAGGAGGAGATGGATGGAAATGAAGATAAGGGGGCGGCAAAGCCAAATAATGGGCAGGTGAGCACTTAATAGACTGCGAAGTTCCCTCCTACGGGGGGTGCACTTTATGATCCTGTACATTACCATAACCTGAAAACCTTTTATGTCTTCACCACCAGGGCCGCCATCAGGGGGATACAGGCATTACACCTGTAAAGCCTCGTACACACGATCAGTCCATCCGATGAGAACGTTCTTAAGGACCGTTGTCATCGGTTAACCGATGAAGCTGACCGATGGTTCGTCGCACCTACACACCATCGGTTAAAAAAACGATCGTGTCAGAACGCCGTGACGTAAAACACAACGACATGCTGAAAAAAACGAAGTACAATGCTTCCAAGCATGCGTCCAGGGCCGTTTGAAGGAATTTGGGGGCCCCAAGCAAAATGGGGGCCCCCAAGCACCCCCCCGCATGCAAAGCCTACGTTGGCGCTACACAATTTTTTTTTCTATTCTTACCTCCCCTTCTTCCCTGTAGGCTGCCGCTGTAGCGTGGCCAAGCTCCTCTTCCCCCTGCCTCT
Source organism: Rana temporaria (assembly GCF_905171775.1). Taxonomy (NCBI): domain Eukaryota; kingdom Metazoa; phylum Chordata; class Amphibia; order Anura; family Ranidae; genus Rana; species Rana temporaria. The sequence goes on from NC_053497.1 coordinate 181,729,336, forward strand.
TCCCCAGTCCCCTATCAGTGCACTTCCTGTCAGTCCGGCTGGGAACAGGAAACTGAATCTTCTGTACCACGCGCGGTACCCAGCCGGACTGACAGGACTCCAGGTGGAAGGAAGAGGAGCTCAGCTACATCCTGGGAAGGAGAAGTTGGGGGCCCCAGGCCAGCTCGGGGCCCCAAGCAATTGTTTGTTTTGCCTGTCCTGTAGCGACGGGCCTGCATGCGTCAACTTGATTCTGAGCATGTGTAGATTTTTAACCGATGGTTGTGCCTACTAACGATCGGTTTTGACCTATCGGTTCGGAATCCATCGGTTAAATTTAAAGCAAGTTGGCTTTTGGTTAAATAACCTATGGGGCCCACACTCGATCGGTTTTGACCGAGGAAAACGGTCCATCAGACCGCTGTCCTCTGGTTAACCTATCGTGTGTACAAGGCCTAAGGGGTCGATGGTCCCCAGGGGCCCAACTGGCCCCCCTCCTTTTTTTATATATATTTTTTTCTGCATTACACCTGTAAGGGGCCCGATGGTCCCCAGGTCCTCTTGCTATTAGGGCTCCACATCTTCCATTGCCTTCCTTTTCATTTCCTTTGTTAATACATTGTGCAATACCTGTTTTAGAGATCTGCTTTGACCCGTAAAGAATTCGACAACCAATACCTATAATTTAAGAGCTAGTAATAGTTGTTGTTATTAGTTACGGTAGTTATTATTTCAGATTTAAACATTTTGGGGCTTTTGGATTTTAAAATTTTGATTTTCGATTTTCATGTTTCAATTTTTGAATTTTGAATTTTAAATTTAGAATTTAGAATATTACATTTAGAATTTTGAATATTAAATTTAGAATATTAAATTATGAATTTAGAATATTACATTTTAAAATTACAATATAAAATTTTAAATTTAGAATATAAAATTTTTAATTTAGAATATTAAATTTAGAATTTTAAATTTCGAATGTTAAATTTAGAATATTGAATTTTAAATTTAGAATTTTGAATATTGAATTTTAAATGTAGAATTTAGAATTTTGAATTTACGAACTCTCAAATTTTGAAATTTTCAAAATTTTGATTTTTCCAAATTTTTTTAATTTTTGAGATTATGAATTGACAAATTTACAAACGTACACATTTTTGAAAAAATTGTTAAACGGGTTTTCGTTAATTCAGATATTTCCAAATGATTGAATTTGTTGAACTTCGTTAAAAAAAACTAATTTGGTGTCATGGATATGCAATAGTCTGGCAGCTTACCTGTTTCCATCTGTGCATTAAGAGACCTGACTCTGTTCTGGTTACCGTATTATCTCCTCTACTTCCTGTATGGCCCCACCCAGGCCATCCCAGGAAGTCTATATTAACTGTTGCACTACAGGTCTGCAGTGCTGTTCAACCGTGTTGTTTGCTTTAGTTCATGTCTGCAGTGTGCTACGATTACCTTCCTGTGTACCGTTTTTGGCTCATCCCTGATTTGTCTTGTTTGCCTGTGATCTTGACCTTTTTCCTGTCCCTCGGTTACCCTTGTCTGCCTGTTGCCCTGACCTAGGCTTACCCATCACTTCCATTTGTCCTGCTTGCTTAGCGTGACCTAGGGGATCCCAGGGGTCGCGACCTGGATCCAGCTGCGGCGAAGGCCATCCTCACCACTAGAGGCTCTGGTGAACACAAAGCTGGGTCTTAGACTCCGCACCCTGGGCGATCTTGGGTTCAGGCTCCCTCTCTGATAGCAGCAGTCGGCTATAGGGTTCACTACCCTGAGGTGCATCCCTGACCCCAACGGGGTGCACTTGTCACCTGGCCTCCCTCTTCCTGATTGCCGGATTGATGGACAGGTACCGTATTTATCGGCATATACCGGTATAGCGCGCACCCCAAGCTGAGAAGGGAAGTTTAGGGAAAAAACTTACATTTCGGATGTCTTGCCCGGGCGGCCTTGTCCGGCGTCCGTCTGCGGCCTTGCACGTGGACCGTCCAGCCTTGTCGGTGTCCGTCTGCTGTCTTGCCCGGCGTCCATCAGCGGCCTTGTCCGGCGTCCGTCTGTGGCGTTGCACGGGGTCTGTCGAGTGTTGCGCGGGGTCCATCGAGTGTTGTGGGTGTCCATCCGCACCTTGCCCGGGGTTGCGTTCCGTTGTGTGTTTGAATTTGGCGCGCTGTGCAGAGCCGGATTTCCTGCACACTCGGCTTCTCTCGGCTCCTCTCGTGTGGCTGCGGGCGGAGCCGAGCCTGGCCGAGCCTAGCTCGGACAATGCTCGGACAATGTCGGAGACAGCGGGGATCGGCGGGGATCGGCGTATATCGCGCACCCACGATTTTCCCCTGATTTTAAGGGCGCGGTATACGCCGATAAATACGGTAAGTGTCCTAATATTAAAGGTCAGCAGCTACTTTTTTTGGTAGGGTAGCAGAACTCCTCATTAAATAACTCACTCTCATCCATCATTATGTTTCAGTTGTTTTCATTCTAGAGATTAAAAAAAAAGTGGCACGTTAGTACTCGTGAAAAAGTTGGAAAACCAACAATCAACTTATTACCCGGTACATAAAACAGCCCCGAGGGACATCTAGAACTCAATATTCTTATTTGGCGAGGAGGAAAAACACATTAAATTATGTAGCAGACAAGGTGTCAATTACCAGTGGCGCCGAGCGGCCATTGCGTCCAATGTATGGAAATGGCGTGCGATTTGAATATGCAGTAGGGCCGGCCTGTGACCTCACACCTGACTTCTCGCTCGTTTAAGTATAAATTATTCTTCGGATGTGTTGTAGAGAGAACGAACGAGCAGGAATCACAGCGTGCGGCGCTCACAGATGTAAAGATACAAGTCTCTGAGGTCCGGCTGCTCAATTCTTCTGCATGTTTATGGGATCCAGACAAGATTATCCTCTTCATTATTAAAGACAAACAGTTATCACTTCCCTGCAGCTCCCAGGAATACTGAGAAGGTAGAGATTGTTATGTCAGCACGCCCAATCAGAGCGCTCGGCTATGTTGGGTACCGCTGACTCTGATCACATTTATTATATGATCAAAGTTATTAAAAATGATTGTCCCGGCATAGAGCTACATACATACTGTACATGTCACCTGTAGTCTTACCTGTGGAGAGAGAAGAGTACAACAGGGGTCATAGGGTCACTGGGGGCACAAAATCACTGGAAGACACTGGTGTCACTGGAGAGAAAGGAGTGCAGAACGGGTCACAGAGTCAATAGATGCCCAGGAGGGTTGGAGGTCACTGGAGACACTGGGGTCACTGGAGAGTCAGGAGTACAACAGGAGTCACAGAGTCACTGGAGGCACATGAGCACTGGAGGACACTGGGGTCACTAGAGATAAAGGAGTGTTAAAGGGGGTCATGGAGTTTCTGGAGGCACAAGAGCACTGGAGGACACCGGTGTCACTGGAGATAAAGGAGTGCAACAGGGGTCATCGAGTCACTGGGGGCACAAAATCACTGGAGGACACCGGTGTCACTGGAGAGAAAGGAGTGCAACAGGGGCCATAGAGTCAATAGATGCTCAGGAGGGTTAGAGGTCACTGGAGACACTAGGGTCACTGGAGAGATAGGAGTACAACAGGAGTCACTGGAGGCACATGAGCACTGGAGGACACCGGTGTCACTGGAAAGAAAGGAATGCAACAGGGGTCATAGGATCACTGATGGTACAAGATCACTGGAGGACACTGGGGTCCCTGGAGAGAAAGGAGTGCAGCAGGGGTCACAGAGTCAATAGATGCCCAGGAGGGTTGGAGGTCACTGGAGACACTGGGGTTACTGGAGAGACAGGAGTACAACAGGAGTCATAGAGGCACTGGAGGACACTGGCGACACTAGAGAGAAAGACGTGTTAGAGGGGATCATGGAGTTCCTGGAGGCACAAAGCACTGGAGGACACCGGTGTCACTGGAGAGAAAGGAGTGCAACTGGGGCCATAGAGTCACTGGAAGCACAAGAGCACTGGAGGACACTGGTGTCACTGGAAAAAAGGAGTGCAGCAGGGGTCACTGAGTCAATAGATGCCCAGAAGGGTTGGAGGTCACTGGAGCAGGAGAACAGGAGTCACAGAGTCACATGAGCACTGGAGGACACTGGGGTCATTAGAGATAAAGGAGTGTTAAAGGGGGTCATGGAGTTTCCGGAGGCACAAGAGCACTGGAGGACACCGGTGTCACTGGAGAGAAAAGAGTGCAACAAGGGTCATCGAGTCACTGGGGGCACCAAATCACTGGATGACACCGGTGTCACTGGAGAGAAACGAGTGCAATGGGGGCCATAGAGTCACTGGTGGCACAAGAGCACTGGAGGACACTGGTGTCACTGGAAAAAAGGAGTGCAGCAGGGGTCACAGAGTCAATTAATGGCCAGGAGGGTTGGAGGTCACTGGAGACACTGGGGTCACTGGAGAGACAGGAGTACAACAGGAGTCACAGAGTCACTGGAGGCACATTAGCACTGGAAGACACTGGGGTCACTAGAGATAAAGGAGTGTTAAAGGGGGTCATGGAGTTTCTGGAGGCACAAGAGCACTGGAGGACGCTGGCGTCACTGGAGAGAAAGGAGTGCAGCAGGGGTCACAGAGTCAATAGATGCCCAGGAGGTTTGGAGGTCACTGGAGAGACAGGAGAACAACAGGAGTCACTCAGTCACTGGAGGCACATGAGCACTGGAGGACACTGAGGTCACTAGAGATAAAGGAGTGTTAAAGGGGGTCATGGAGTTTCTGGAGGCACAAGAGCACTGGAGGACACTGGTGTCACTGGAAAGAAAGGAGTGCAGCAGGGGCCATAGAGTCAATAGATGCCCAGGAGGGTTGGAGGTCACTGGAGACACTGGGGTCACTCGAGAGACAGGAGTACAACAGGGGTCACAGAGTCACTGGAGGAACATGAGCGCTGGAGGACACTGGCGTCACTAGAGAGAAAGGAGTGTTAAAGGGGGTCATGGAGTGACTTTGGGTTTAAATGGGCCTCCAGGTGCCAAGACTGGTGCGCCAATGCTGCGCGGGAATGAGAACTTGCTGTACGGGATTCCTGGCAGGTGGACAGACCCTAAGCAATGGTTGGAGATCAAGGTCTGGCTGTTGGCTGTAACGCTCATTGGATAGCAAAGTAGTTCAGCACTCGGCCTTGCGGCCTGAAGTCGCGCCCTTTAACGAGCTCCGCGTCTCATGTAGGTGTTTTAGCCTCGGGCTGAATTGTTGGAATTTCGGGCAGAAGCTCCCCTGTAAGATTTGCATTCATTTTAGATTCAAAATGTCACCAGATTCTGCTGCGTTGCGAGATGAAACAATGTTAAACGCGTTCCGCCGCCTCGTGTTCAGCAGGACGCCGATAATCTGCCCATAAAGCCTTTCGCGGGCTGCATATTAAAATGCTGTTCTGCTGATTTAATAAATAACTTTGACTTAAAAAAGGAGCCGGGACAAAAAAAAAATGAAAAACATAAACACCTACTAATGTTCAATAATAAAAGGTGTTTCCCGTCTTTAGTGCGCCCGGGCAGCGCGGCGCGGATGTCAGGTAAAAGTGAATAATAGCTGATTCCGGCCCCAAAAAAATGGATTGGCTAAGAAGATTAGTAGCCACAAGAAAACGTATAAACGCTTTTTCCACGCCGCGCTCTGATTTATGGAGCTTTATTGCGGCCTCCGCTTACCGATGTTTACGGAGAGCGATGTTCAGATTAAAGGAATGCTGAGGTGGATGTTTTCGTATTTTTTTTTTCCTCCGAGGGTCTCGCGGTACTGGGTGAGTCATGTCTGTCAGGAGTCTTATTAGAGCGCCATCGCGCTCCGGAATGATAATTTCACCAGGAAAAGCCGCGGCGTGCTGTCGGAGGGCCTCATTATTCTACCTGAGTGTTCCGTTTTTCTATGGGGAAAAGGGAATGAGGACTTGACCCCCTGTGCGCTGTATCCAACCGCTGGCTGCGTCAGAGACATTGTTGCGGCATTGTACCTGTATGCGTAGCTCCAGGGCCGTCTTTAAGGCAGGGCACAAAAGGGGCAGCTGCCCTGGGTCCTGTCATTGTTGTGGGGCCCAAAGCAGCTGCCTCGTACTTGCCAACTATCCCAGTTTAAATTCCCTTGTCCCTTGAAGTTTTAGTCCTGTGCTGTGTCCTGATATCTCAGTGTGAAGTGCTGCTACTAATGCTGTCCAGCTCTGCCCTGATCTTGTGTACAGACGACTCACCTGCAGACCCTGTGTTTACATGTAAATAACCTCCATTCATATGTAAATAGCGGCAGCATTCATATGTAAATTGAGGCGGCATTCATATGTATATCGTGCCCCTCGGCAGTGAAGAGATGATGTGAAGTAACCTCTAGCAACCAATCAGTGAGCAGTATTACTGCACCAATCAGCACAAAGAAATCCTGTGCTGTAACCTCTAGCAACTAATCAGTGAGCCGTAATGTCTGCTGTAACCTCTAGCAACTAATCAGTGAGCCGCATTGTCTGCTGTAACCTCTTTTTTTCCTTTAGAAATTACATTTTGTGCAGGGAATGTTCTAAACACGGGAAACATGCGCTACTTTACAGGCATATTATAGACACCCCCATGTACAAAATTTAAAGGAATATTTCACTTTTATTGTTTCACTTTAAACATGATTAAAATCACTGCTCCCGAAAAAACATCAGTTTTTTAACTTTTTTTTTGCATTGATACATGTCCCCTGGGGCAGGACCTGGGTATCAAAACACTCCCCTGGGGCAGGACCCGGGTCCCCAAACACTCCCCTGGGGCAGGACCCGGGTCCCCAAACACTCCCCTAGGACAGGACCCGGGTCCCCAAACACTCCCCTGGGGCAGGACCCGGGTCCCCAAACACTTCCCTGGGGCAGGACCTGGGTATCAAAACACTCCTCTGGGGCAGGACTCGGGTCCCCAAACAGCCCCCTGGGGCAGGATCCGGGTCCCCAAACACTCTCCTGGGGCAGGACCCAGGTTCCCAAACACTCCCCTGGGGCAGGACCCGGCTCCCCAAACCCTTTTTTATGACAATAACTTGCATACTAACCTTTAAAATGAGAACTTTTGATTTCTCCCATAGACTTTTGAAGGGTGTTCCGCGGCTTTCGAATTTGCCGCGAACACCCCATATTGTTCGCTGTTCGCCGGAAAACGAATGGAAATCTATTTTAAAAAAAAAAAAGCACGAAATATGGTCACCATAGTTTTCCTTTTCTTTCCGCACAGCCGCCTACACCAACTTTCCGGGACGTGCCGTCCACCCGAAGTGCGGCACTTTGTGTATTTCCTTTTCTTGGTATCGTTACTCAAGGCTGATGAAAGCCAAAGAGACTCTAATCAGTGGGAAAAACTGTCACTTGATGGATAGCTGCCTGGCGGGGGCATGGCGGGGGCACGGGGGCCCCGGCGTCTCTGCAGGATGGACCATAAGTAGCACAATAATGTTTTTTTTTTTTTTCACGTGTGGATTAACCTAAAAGAAAAAAAAAACACCGGCGTCCTTTCACATTCGTCGCGTTTTGTTAGAACCTATAAGAGGGTTTTGCTGTAAACGTCTGATCGACCGCGACGCCATCTGTAGCTTGTTGCGATCTCCCGCTGTTCCTAAAAATGACCATTTCAGCAGCTGACAGGGGGGGGGGACCTCTCAGCCTCCAATTTACAACTAGACATGTGCACAGGAAAAACATTTTTTTTTTTTTTTTGTTCCGTTTCGTATCGTTCCGTAGGTTCGTTTCCGTTCGTTTCCGTTCGTTTTTCGTAAGACGCCCATTTTCCTGTTCGTTCCCGTTTCGTTTTTCGTACGACGAGATTTTTTCGTATTCCGATCGTTTCGTATTTTGGTTACCGTTTTATTTTCGTACATGCGGGATGGTTCGTTATTCTGTTTAATTCATGTTGGTTACTTGTTCGACAATAATTTTCGTGAATTTTCGTCAATGATTTGCGTTCTGTGTTTTGGATTCCTTTTTCTGTTCGTGTTTTCGGTCGCGTGTTCGTGTGATATCTATGACAATTTGTTGTGGATGTCATGTGGGCATGCGACTGAAAATACGAACAGAAAAAGGATTTTCGTCATTTTGTACTTTCGTAAATATATTGCGGGGATTCGCGGCACTTTCAACACGCGGCTCATCCATATTAATGATTGTTAAGCCCCCATACACTTGGTCAGACTTTTTTTTAACAACAAACATAAAAACGATAGTTTTCCGTTCGTTCTCAGAAAATTTGTTCGTTTTTAAACTCCATCAGAAAACCATTTTTGGGTTGAAAAGTCTGGCCAACTGATCTCCCTTCAGACGAAAATCCACAGAAAAGTTTATTTGGCTTTACTGTACTACTCAGCACAAAAGAGAAGCTGCTTCACGAACTACACTCACTGTCCATTCAAAAAAACGAAAATGACATCTATCACAAAAGATTTGCATTCTGTATTTTGAATCCAAAATACGAACAGAAAAAAGGAATTCAAAATACAGAATGCAAATCTTTTGTTATAGATGTCATATGAACATACGACTGAAAATACGAACAGAAAAAGGATTCAAACAAAATACAGAATGCAAATCTTTTGTTACAGATGTCATTTTCGTTCTTTTGCCGTTTTCGTTTTGGCGCATTTTCGTCGGATCGTTCGTTCGTATTTGCGGTTGTTCGTTATGCGGCTCATTCGTAATCCCGTCGTTTTCGTATTTTGGTGCTTTCATTTTTTCGTATGTACACATTATTCCGCGGGTACGAAAATGAACATTCGTACGAACGGGAATGCACATATCTATTTACAACCATTTTTTTATTTTATGAGAAAATCGCCGTTCCAAGGTCCTCCCTGCCGGGGGGGGGGGGGGGGGCGCTCTCTTCTTTTTCTTCATTTGCAGTATGGAAATTAGAGATGGAGGGAATTGATTTGCGGTTTGCCATTAACCCGCTTGCCGCCCGCTGCACGGCAGGTTAGGTTTTAGGGTTAGGGTTAGGGTTGGGTTTAGGGTTTAATTGTGATCGCCGCTATTTCTAATAAAAAAAATTAAAAAAAGAAATGCCATAAAACTATCCCCTATTTTGTAAACACTATAACTTTTGCGCATACCAATCACTATACGGCTATTGCGATTTTTTTTACCAAAAATAGGTAGAAGAATACATATCGCCCTAAACTGAGGAATGTTTTTCTTTTAATTGTTGCTTTTTTTTTGTTTATAGAGCAAAAAAAAAAAAAAGCAGAGGTGATCAAAGGGCACCAAAATAAAGCTCCATTTGTGGGGGGAAAAAAAAGACATAAACTTAGTTTGGGTACAGCGTCGCGTGACCGCGCAATTGTAAGTTAAAACGACGCATTGCCAAATCGCAAAAAAAAATGCTCTGGTTATTAAGGGAGGAAAATCTTCTGGGGCTGAAGTGGTTAACCACTTCCCGCCCAGTCAATAACAGATTGACGTCCGGGAAGTGGTTCTGAAATCCTGACTGGACGTCTATTGACGTCCTGCAGGATTTCATGCCGCGCGCGCCCGTGTCACTCTGACACCCTGCATCTCCGATCTCCGGCGGAGGCTCTTTACCACGTGATCAGCCGTGTCCAATCACGGCTAAACACAATGTAAACAGAAAGAGCCGTTGATGGCTCTTCCTCACTCGCGTCTGACAGACGCGAGTAAAGGAGAGCCGATCGGCGTCTCTCCAGACAGGGGGGGTTTGCGCTGATTGTTTATCAGCACAGCCCCCCCTCGGATCGCCACACTGGACCACCAGGGAAGGGCAAAAAAAAAAAGGGGCAATAAAAAAAAAAGTCAGTTAAAAAACCCACCAGTGCCACCCATAAGTGCCGCCCATGAGTGCCCATCTGTGCCGCCTATGACTGCCCATCAGTGCCGCCTATGACTGCCCATCAGTGCTGCCCATGAGTGCCCATCAGTGCCGCCCATGAGTGCCCATCAGTGTCGCATACCAGCGCCGCCAATCAGTGCCCATCAGTGCCACATCATCGGTGCCCATCAGTACTACCTCATCGATGTCCATCAGTGCCATCTCATCGGTGCCCATCAGTGCCGCCATATCAGTGCCCGTAATTGAAAGAGAAAACTTACTTACAGTATTTACCAAAAAATTAACAGAAAAAAATAAAAACTTCATTTTTTTCAACATTTTCGGTCTTTTTTTAGTTGTTGCGCAAAAAAAAAATCGCAGAGGTGATCAAATACCACCAAAAGAAAGCTCTATTTTTGGGGGAAAAAAAGGATGCCAATTTTGTTTGGATACATTGTAGCATGACCGCGCAATTGCCATTCAAAGTGCGACAGCGCTGAAAGCTGAAAATTGGCCTGGGCAGGAAGGTGTGTAAGTGCCCCCCCGGTATGGAAGGGGTTAAAGATGATTATTGCGGCAAAAATCTGCTTTTTTTTTTTTTTTTACATTTAATTATTATTATTTTTTTTACATTGAATTTGCTTCCGATTCCTTGTATTTATTTTGAATGGTGGTATTACTGTTGCATTTTTTCCTCCCTTCGTCTCGAGCTGCATTTATTTTTTTCAGGTAGGATTAGACTAAGCAATAATTTAATATCCGTATTTCAGAGATGTGAATAAGAATTTAATGGAAGGATTTTGCTTTCGGCGCACTCCGGAGGCGCGCGTAGAGCGGTGACTTTAGCCGGTCTTGCGGTGATTATTATACCGCGTTGTGTATAAAGAGCCATAGCCAATGAGAACATCGGGCACCACATTCTGTATATAAGATTAGAAGCGCCGGAATCCCATATTGTGTTCTGCCGGTCGGCACGCGGCGTTCCCGCGATCTCTTTCTTAGGACTCTATTAGCGCCCCGCTGGAGAACTACAAAGAAATGGCCATCAGTTACAATGTTTTGGCGGATGAAATTTTTTTTTTCATTTTTTATCAAAGATTGGTTCTGTGGCATCGAAAAATTTAACTTGGGCCAGAGGCGTGACTGGAACTTTCAGGGCCCCCGGTGCAAGAAACTGTGACCCCCGTCCCGGGGGGGTCTCCTTCTCGTGTTCTGCAGAAAAAGCCCCCTTTCTGCTATCTTGGGACCACAGCATGGTGGCGGAACGCCAGGGCCCAGTAGCGAATGTGACCTTTGCGACCCTGGTAGTTCCACCACTGACCTTATTATTACTAGGGGGCTTTTTGGACGATGTAAGGGGGCACTCTGGAGGAGGTACATCCAGAGTACCCCCTTACATCCTCCTCCAGAGTGCCCCCTTACATCCTCCTCCAGAGTGCCCCCTTACATCATTCAGTGTTCCCTCCCTTATATCATCCAGCGTGCCACCGTAGTACCTCCAGAGTGACCCCTTACATTATTTGTAGTGCCCTCCTAATGCCTCGAAAAGTTCCCCCTTATATCATACACAGTGTCCCCTTACACCATACACAGTGCCCCTTTACTACCTCCAGAGTGCCCCCTTACATCACACAGTGCCCCTTACAATATATACAGTCCCCCCTTACATCATCCAGAGTGCCCCCTTACATAATCCAGAGGGACCCTTTACATCATACAGAGTGCCCCCTTATATCCCTCCAAAGTGCCCCCTTACATGATACACTGTACCCCCCTTACATCTTCCAGGGTGCCCTATGGTGCCCCTAGAGTGACCCCTTACCTCATCCAGAGTGCCCCCTTACATCATACACAGTGCCCTGTACAATATATACAGAGCCCTATTAGTGCCTCCAGAGTGCCCCCTTTACATCATCCAGAGTGCCCCCTTAGTGCCTTCAGAGTGACCTCTTACATCATCCACAGTGCCCCCTTAAATCACACAGTGTCCCCTTACACCATACACAGTGCCCCTTTAGTGCCTCTAGAGTGCCCCCTTACATCACCCAGAGTGCCCCCTTAGTGCCTTCGGAGTGACCTCTTACATCATCCACTGTGCCCCCTTACATCACACAGTGTCCCCTTACATCACACAGTGTCCCCTTACACCATACACAGTGCCCCCTTAGTGCCTCTAGAGTGCCCCCTTACATCACCCAGAGTGCCCCCTTACATCATACACAGTGCCCCTTACATCATACACAGTGCCCCATTACATCACACAGTGTCCCAGTGATGGGGAACCTCGGCCCTCCGGATGTTTTGGAACTACATTTCCCATGATGCTCAACTACACTGCGGAGTGCAAGAGGATCATGGGAAATGCAGTTCCAAAACATCTGGAGGGCCGAGGTTCCCCATCACTGCACAGTGCCCCCTTACTGCCTCTAGAGTGCCCCCTTACATCATCCAGAGTGCCCCCTTAGTGCCTCCAGAGTGACCCCTTACATCATCCAGAGTGTCCCCTTAGTGCCTCCAGAGTGACCCCTTACATCATCCAGAGTGCCCCCTTAGTGCCTCCAGAGTGACCCCTTACATCATCCAGAGTGTCCCCTTAGTGCCTCCAGAGTGACCCCTTACATCATCCAGAGTGTCCCCATTGTATCCTCCAGGGTGTTCCATTAGTGCCCCCAGAGTGACCCTTTACATCATTTACAGTGCCCCCTTAATGCCTCCAAAGTGTCCCCCTTACATCCTCCTCCAAAATGCCCCCTTAATAAACATTGATCAGACAGGAGATAGAGATACAAAGTAACATTGTTTATAAACATTGATCAGACAGGAGATAGAGAGATACAAAGTAACATTGTTTATAAACATTGATCAGACGGGAGATAGAGAGATACAAAGTAACATTGTTTATAAACATTGATCAGACGGGAGATAGAGATACAAAGTAACATTGTTTATAAACATTGATCAGACGGGAGATAGAGAGATACAAAGTAACATTGTTTATAAACATTGATCAGACAGGAGATAGAGATACAAAGTAACATTGTTTATAAACATTGATCAGACGGGAGATAGAGATACAAAGTAACATTGTTTATAAACATTGATCAGACGGGAGATAGAGAGATACAAAGTAACATTGTTTATAAACATTGATCAGACGGGGGATAGAGAGATACAAAGTAACATTGTTTATAAACATTGATCAGACGGGAGATAGAGATACAAAGTAACATTGTTTATAAACATTGATCAGAAGGGAGATAGAGAGATACAAAGTAACATTGTTTATAAACATTGATCAGACGGGGGATAGAGAGATACAAAGTAACATTGTTTATAAACATTGATCAGACAGGAGATAGAGAGATACAAAGTAACATTGTTTATAAACATTGATCAGACGGGAGATAGAGATACAAAGTAACATTGTTTATAAACATTGATCAGACGGGAGATAGAGAGATACAAAGTAACATTGTTTATAAACATTGATCAGATGGGGGATAGAGAGATACAAAGTAACATTGTTTATAAACATTGATCAGACGGGAGATAGAGAGATACAAAGTAACATTGTTTATAAACATTGATCAGATAGGAGATAGAGAGATACAAAGTAACATTGTTTATAAACATTGATCAGACGGGAGAGAGAGAGATACAAAGGAACATTGTTTATAAACATTGATCAGACAGGAGATAGAGAGATACAAAGTAACATTGTTTATAAACATTGATCAGACAGGAGATAGAGAGATACAAAGTAACATTGTTTATAAACATTGATCAGACAGGAGATAGAGATACAAAGTAACATTGTTTATAAACATTGATCAGACGGGAGATAGAGAGATACAAAGTAACATTGTTTATAAACATTGATCAGACGGGAGATAGAGAGATACAAAGTAACATTGTTTATAAACATTGATCAGACAGGAGATAGAGAGATACAAAGTAACATTGTTTATAAACATTGATCAGACGGGAGATAGAGAGATACAAAGTAACATTGTTTATAAACATTGATCAGACAGGAGATAGAGAGATACAAAGTAACATTGTTTATAAACATTGATCAGACGGGAGATAGAGATACAAAGTAACATTGTTTATAAACATTGATCAGACGGGGGATAGAGAGATACAAAGTAACATTGTTTATAAACATTGATCAGACGGGAGAGAGATACAAAGTAACATTGTTTATAAACATTGATCAGACGGGAGAGAGAGAGATACAAAGTAACATTGTTTATAAACATTGATCAGACGGGAGATAGAGAGATACAAAGTAACATTGTTTATAAACATTGATCAGACGGGAGAGAGATACAAAGTAACATTGTTTATAAACATTGATCAGACGGGAGATAGAGAGATACAAAGTAACATTGTTTATAAACATTGATCAGACGGGAGATAGAGATACAAAGTAACATTGTTTATAAACATTGATCAGACGGGAGAGAGATACAAAGTAACATTGTTTATAAACATTGATCAGACGGGAGATAGAGAGATACAAAGTAACATTGTTTATAAACATTGATCAGACGGGAGATAGAGATACAAAGTAACATTGTTTATAAACATTGATCAGACGGGAGAGAGATACAAAGTAACATTGTTTATAAACATTGATCAGACAGGAGATAGAGAGATACAAAGTAACGTTGTTTATAAACATTGATCAGACAGGAGATAGAGAGATACAAAGTAACATTGTTTATAAACATTGTTCAGACAGGAGATAGAGATACAAAGTAACATTGTTTATAAACATTGATCAGACAGGAGATAGAGATACAAAGTAACATTGTTTATACATCCACAATGGCTGACAGGCTTTATACATGTGACAATTAGCGGTGGTCCCGGTGGTGCCCCCTTGTGAACATGTAATATAAATCTTTACCTAGTCGGGGGGGGGGGGGGGAATCATATTTCATCGTTAAGTCTCCATGAAAGCCATAACAGCTTTTTAATTTGAGATCTGGACCCGGATTGCGCCGCGGTAGAAACGCGTCTAACTGATTGCCCTCTTGGCCACCGGCGCGGTGCCTTTTGTAGCCTCTCTCGCGGTTCGTCTCGTTGCCGCTAATGACATATGACGCGCCTCTCCGTGAAATGCGCCCGCAGGGTTCAACGACTTTATTACCATGAATGATTTATTGTACCAGCTGTGCGAACTCAGATACTGCAAAAAAAAAAAAACGGCGGCCGGCGGTGACTGCGCAAGACGTCCCCGACCTTGGTGACAAATCTGCTCCTTCCGCGTTCGTTTGTACGGTGGAACCTCGGTTTACGAGCATTTTGAAAGACGAGCAACTTTAAAAAAATAATAATAATTCTGACTCGGTTTGCGAGTGTTGTCGCGGAATTCAAGCTAATGGGGGTGTGCAGTACCGCGTTTGGCCTGAGGTGCGGGGTCCGCCGGAGCCGAGCAGAGCCTTTCTGAGGGTTTCTGAGGTCAGCCGAGCTGAATAGTGATGGGACACTATTCCTCCCACTGACACCAATGATGGGACACTATTCCTCCCACTGATAACAATTATGGGACACTATTCCTCCCACTGACACCAATGATGGGACACTATTCCTCCCACTGATAACAATGATGGGACACTATTCCTCCCACTGACACCAATGATGGGACACTATTCCTCCCACTGATAACAATAATGGGACACTATTCCTCCCACTGACACCAATGATGGGACACTATTCCTCCCACTGACACCAATGATGGGACAATATTCCTCCCACTGACACCAATGATGGGGCACTATTCCTCCCACTGATACCAATGATGGGACACTATTCCTCCCACTGACACCAATGATGGGGCCCTATTCCTCCCACTGATACCAATGATGGGACACTATTTCTCCCACTGACACCAATGATGGGACACTATTTCTCCCACTGACACCAATGATGGGACACTATTCCTCCCACTGATACCAATGATGGGACACTATTCCTCCCACTGATACCAATGATGGGACACTATTCCTCCCACCGATACCAATGATGGGGCACTATTCCTCCCACTGACACCAATGATGGGACACTATTTCCCCCACTGATACCAATGATTGGACACTATTCTTCCTACTGATCAGTGGCAGCTGATGAAAGGGGGGGGGCAGATCCCGCCTTCCCTGTTTGAACCCTCCCACTTACTGTAAGCCCCACCCCTTATAGAATCCACCCACTCCACCCCTGTATTTCACTTGTTTCCACCCATAGCGTTGGGGGTATACAGCTCAGGATCAAAGGGAGAAATGCCTTTAACAGCAAGATATAAATAATAATAATAATAATAATAATAATAATAATAATAATAATAATAATTAAATACATAATTATACAAAAATTATAAAAAAAAAGAAATACATAAAATGGAAAAAATAATAAATATTAATGGATTGCAGATAAATACATCAAATAATTTCAATCTGTGACAGAGTAGACCTAATAATAATAATAATAATAATAATAATAATAATAATAATAATATACATATTGTACAAAAATTATAAAAAATTACAAATAAATAAAATGTAAAATAAATAATAAATTTATATTAATGGATTGCAGATAAATAAATTCAATCTGTGAACCCAAGATAGAGTAGGCTAGATAGAGAAGAGCTGAGTACATGCCTTTAACAACATAATATCAATAATAATAATAATAATAATAATAATAATAATAATAATAATAACAATAATAATAACAATAATATACATAATTATACAAAAATTATAAAAAAAATTATAAAAAATGAAAAAATAATAATAATAAATTATATTAATGGATTGCAGATAAATACATAAAATAATTTCAATCTGTGAACTTAAAATACAGTAGACAGCAGAGCTGAGTGCATGCCTTTAACAACAATTTATCAATAATATACATAATAATAATAATAATAATAATATACATAATATACATAATATACATAATAATAATAATAATAATATTATACAAAAATTATAAAAAAAGAAAGAAATAAAAAAATAATAATAAAAAAAATTGATTAATGGATTGCAGATAAATACATAACACAATTTCAATCCGTGAACCTAACACAGAGTTGACAGCAGAGCTGAGTACATTCCTTCCACAGCATGATATAAATAATAATAATAATAATAATAATAATAATAATAATAATAATAACAATAATGATAATATACATAATAATTATACAAAAATTATAAAAAATTGAATAAAAATAATAAAATAATAATATTAATGGATTGCAGATAAATACATAAAATAATTTCAATCTGTGAACCTAAGACAGAGTAGACAACAGAGCCGAGTATATACCTTCAACAGCATGACATAAATAATAATAATAATAATAATAATAATAATAATAATAACAATAATGATAATATACATAATATACATCATCATAATAATAATAATAATAATAATAATAATAATAATAATAATAATAATAATAATAATATACATAATTATAAAAAAATTCTAAAAAATGAAAAAATAAAATAAATAATAAAAAAATGAATATTATTAATGGATTGCAGATAAATACATACAATAATTTCAATCTGTGGACCTAAGATAGAGTAGACAGCAGAGCTGAGTATATACCTTCAACAGCATAATATCAATAATAAAAATAATAATAATAATAATAATAATAATAATATTAATAATAATATTAATAATAATAATATACATAATTATACAAAAATTCTAATTTTTTTAAAATAAAATAAATAATAAAAACATGAATATTATTAATGGATTGCAGATAAATACATAAAATAATTTCAATCTGTGAACCTAAGACAGAGTAGACAGCAGAGCTGAGTATGCCTTTAACAGCATAATATCAATATTAATAATAATAATAATAATAATAATAATAATAATAATAATAATAATAATAATAACAACAATAATAATAAAATACATAATTATACAAAAATTATAAAAAAAAATTAAAAATAAATTAATAATTAAAATGAAAAAATAATATTAATGGATTGCAGATAAATACATAAAATAGATTTAATATGTGAACCTTAGACAGAGTAGACAGCAGAGCTGAGTATACCTTTACAGCATAATAACAAAAATAATAACAACAATATTAATAAAATACATAATTATACAAAAATTATAAAAAATAAATTAATAAATAATATGAAAAAATAATAAAATTAATGGATTGTAGATAAATACATAAAATAAATTCAATCTGTGAACCTAAGACAGCAGAGTGGAGAACATTCCTGCATGCGCAGTGCGGGGGATAGCGAGAAAGGAGAACGAACGCTCCCATATTTAAATGAGATCGATCTTGATAAAATAAACACAGCTTGACGGAAACATTAATGAACATAAGAAAAAGCTGGGGGCGACCCATCATGCATTGCGGCGGCGGCCTCCTCCATCTTGTATTGGGGCATCAGTCACCCTCTTTGATATCTCGGCGCTGTGCTGTGATCCTCTAATGAGCGCTGAGCTCCTGCGGTGAGATGTGATTAAAAACATAACACAAGAATGGATCTGTGATGGCGATTAGATGGCGAATTCGATGGCAGATATTTCACATCCTTTGTTCCGAGGTGACGCGAGCGAGAAACCGACTCCCACCTTAGAAATGTTTATCTGTGATGGAACTATGGAGGGGAAATCATTAGCGCCGAAATTCTAATTTCATCATAGGGGATGTAAAGATTCATCTACTGTCAGCGCCGGTTTATCTACTCTGGGGGGGGGGGGCTGTATTATATTCACTTTCAAGGTTGTAGGGTCACCCTCCCATAGCGCAATCAGCATCCTTACTTAAAGTAGTCCTATCCTCAGCTGAGCTATATATATTTTTTTTAAATAAAGTACATGGGCCCAGCAGATTCTCAAAGGGCTTACGACTGCGCAACGCCATGTACGCCGTCGTAAGTCCTAATCTGGGTCGTCGTATCTATGCGCCTGATTCTTAGATATCCATTAGCTCCGACAGGCGTAAGTCTCTTACGCTGTCGGATCTTAAATGCAATTTTTTTTTTCGCCGCTAGGTGTCGCCTCCGTTGTTTTCCCCGTCCAGTATGCAAATTAGCTAGATACGCGAATTCCCGAACGTACGCGCGGTCGACGCAGTGAAGTTACAACGTTTACGTTAGGTTTGCGCGGCGTAAAGTTGCTATATGAGGGGCAACCAATGTTAAGTACGGCCGTCGTTCTCGCGTCGAAATTTAAAAATTTTCGTCGTTTGCGTAAGTCGTCCGTGAATGGGGCTGGACGCCATTTACGTTCACGTCGAAACCAACGACGTCCTTGCGACATCATTTGGAGCAATGCACCCTGGGATATTTTCCGGACGGCGCATGCGCAGTAGGTTCGGCGCGGGAACGCGCTTAATTTAAATGCTCCACGCCCCCTACCGGCCGAATTTGAATTTGGCGGGCTTGCGCCGGGTGATTTACGCTACGCCGCCGCAACTTTACAGGCAAGTGCTTTGTGAATAAAGCACTTGCCTGTAAAACTTGCGGCGGCATAACGTAAATGACATACGTTACGCCGCCGCAGAGATACGCCGGATCTACGAGAATCTGGCCCATAATCTGCTATAAAACATTCAATAAAAAAAATATATATATAAAAAAAAAGTAATGGCAGCGATCAGCGACTTTTAGTGGGACTGCGACATTGCGGCGGACAAATCGGACACCTAACTGACACCTTTGACACTTTTTTGGGGATCGGTGACACTAATACAGTGATCAGTGCTAAAAATATGCACCGTCACTGTACTAATGACAGTTGACTGCCGCTCCAATAGGGGTGCAGGGGCGCTGCCCCTTCCTAATCCATGCACCTGGCCCCTGATATACATGCAGGGCACCGGACGCATGGATTCCAATGGGGTATTTATTTATTTTTAAGCACATGATTAGAGCCCGACTCTCTAATTGGCTTAAAAAAAAGGTGGGCTTGGGGCGCAGAGCGCTGTGCCCTGAGCTCACCCAGTTGTGTGACAATAGCGAATTAATATTTGCTATTGTCTTCCTGCCTCTCTTCCCAGGCCAATCAGGAAGCGGGTCTTAATGCTGATTGGCCTGAGAGGAGAAGCGACCGTATTGGCGGCGAGCAGGCCGGGGGGGGGGGGCGCCGAGGAGGTGACTCGGGGGGGAAGCCGCTGAAGCTGCCCGCGGCCTGGATGGGGTAAGTGCGGGGCTGATGGGTGGACGGGCAAGCGACGGAGTGGGGGGTTTGACTGAACGAGCGACGGGTTGAGGTTGACCGACCGAGCAATGGGGGGTTTGACCATGTGACGGGGGGGGGGGGGGTTTGTTTGCCGCTACCCCCACAAATATAGAGCGACAATTTTGAAAAAAATTCAATATTTTTTACTTTTTGCTATAATAAATATCCCCCAAAAATATATAAAAAAAGCAATTTTTTTCCTCAGTTTAGGCTGATACGTATTCTTCTACATATCGCAAAAAAAAGCGTTTATTGATTGGTTTGCGCAAAAGTTATAGCATCTACAAAATAGGGGATAGTTTTATGGCATTTTTATTAATATTTTTTTTTTTACTAGTAATGGTGGCCATCTGCGATTTTTATCGCGACTGCGACATTGTGGTGGACACGTCGGACAGTTTGGACGCCATTTTGGGACCATTGTCATTTATACAGTGACCAGTGCTATAAAAATGCCCTGATTACTGTAAAGATGACACTGGCAGTGAAGGGAGTTAACCTGTAGGGGGAGCTGAAGGGGTTGAATGTGTCCTAGGGAGTGATTCTAACTGTAGGGGGCGTGGCCTGGCGTGACACGTCACTGATCGTCATTTCCGATGCCAGGGAACAGACGATCACTGACACTGGCAGTGAAGGGGTTAACCTGTAGGGGGCGCTGAAGGGGTTGAGTGTGTCCTAGGTAGTGATTCTAACTGTAGGGGGGCATGGTCTGGCATGACACGTCACTGATCGTCGTTTCATATGACAGGGAACAGACGATCACTGGCAGTGAAGGGGTTAACCGGTAGGTGGGCGCTGAAGGGGTTGAGTGTGTCCTAGGGAGTTATTCTAACTGTAGGGGGGCATGGCCTGGCATGACACGTCACTGATCGTCGTTTCCTATGACAGGGAACAGACGATCACTGGCGGTGAAGGGGTTAACCTGTAGGTGGGCGCTGAAGGGGTTGAGTGTGTCCTAAGGAGTGATTTTAACTTTTAGGGGGCGTGGCTACGACGAGTGACACGTCACTGATCGCTGTTCCAGATGAGAGGGAACAGATGATCAGTGACGTCACTAGGAAGAACGGGTAGATGTTGTGTTAACACTGACCTCTCCCCGTTCTTCAGCTCTGTGACCCGATCGCGGGACACCGGTGGACCTTGAGTCCGCGGGTACGGT
Source organism: Rana temporaria (assembly GCF_905171775.1). NCBI lineage: Eukaryota > Metazoa > Chordata > Amphibia > Anura > Ranidae > Rana > Rana temporaria. The sequence goes on from NC_053497.1 coordinate 181,750,539, forward strand.
CAAGGAGCTCGCCGCCGGCAGGGTCACGAGCGCGCCGCCGGCAGCCTGCGTGCGCGACCACACGGTCGTCAAATTAAAGGGGACGTATATATACACGCCCTGCCATTCTGTCGACGTATAAGTTCGTGCGCCGGTCAAGCTTTGACAATAAAACCTGGAAGCTGATTGGTTTCTATGCAGAACTGCACCAGATATTGAGCCCCAGGAGCCACTGACCTGGATAAAAGCATGCATCAAGTGAAAGTCAGGTAAAAGTCAGAATTCCTTTTTTCTAGACCAGGGCCCGGATTCAAGAAGCAATTGCGCCTGTGTAACCATAGGTTACACAGCGCAATTGCTTACTTGCCCCGGCGTTACGAATGCTCCTGATTCAGGAACATCGTAACGCCGACTGCAGCCTAAAATCTGCGCGGCATAAGGCTCTTATGCCAGTCATATCTTAGGCTGCATTCTTGCGGTGGCCGCTAGGGGGCGCTCCCATTGTGCTCAGTGTATAGTATGCAAATTGCATACTAACACCGATTCACAATGTTGCGCGAGCCCTGCGTACGCAATTTACGTTGTTTCCGCATGGCGTGTTTAGCGTAAGGCTGCCCCTTCTAATAGCAGGGGCAGCCAATGCTAAAGTATACACGTCGTTCCCGCGTTGCGACGTTTGAATTTTACGTAATTTGCGTAAGTGATTCGTGAATGGCGCTGGACGCCATTCACGTTCACTTTGAAGCAAATGACGTCCTTGCGACGTCATTTGCCGCAATGCACGTCGGGAAAGTTTCCTGACGGAGCATGCGCTCTACGCTCGGCGCGGGAGCGCGCCTAATTTAAATGATTCCCGCCCCCTACGGGATCATTTACATTAGGCGCCCTTACGCAGGGCAAGTTTACACAGCGCACACGCAATTTTCGGAGCTACTGCTCCGTGAATCGCGGGTAGCGCAGTAAATTTGCGGGGGCGCAGGGCAAAAACGCTGCCCTGCGCCTCCGCAAATAAGGGGCAAATCTACCTGAATCCGGGCCACTGTTTTAGACCAACCGCTCGGGAAGAACCGACGCGAACGGCCATTGGGTTTCGTCATGAAATCGGATTCAGAGCGGTGACCTTCGTAGCGTCTTACCTCATCCAATGTCACAATGTCACCTGAGCGGTAATAATAATAATTAGGAACGTCGCGTTTCGCGTGGAGATGCCGCCTGATTAAATAAATAATTGAACCTAAATGAATAATCATCGTCATTAATTACGTCTAATTGTGTATTATTCTCTTCAATAAACAGGTCCTTCACTAATCAGCCGTATTTATGCTTCACCGAAAAATTCCGCCCCGGCAAGGTCATCGTTATCATTGGGCTTCACATTCACTCTAAGACGGGTTTCACCTTCTGGAACTCCTTGTGACTTACCTTTATTTGGGGGCTCATTCACACGGTTACAGCGCCTTAACGTGGTACGCCACGCGGCTAAGGGGAACTTAAAGGACCAGGTCTGAACCTGCAACCTCGGCAGCGTCTGGCATTGGCTCTACTTACTGAGCCACCTGAGATGCTGGACAGCTTCCGGCCTGACCTTCTGGCCTTGTCTCTTGTTTCTGGTAAGCCTTGAACTCTTTGCTCCTCCCAGGAACTTCCCGATATAAGGCGGGTCTCTGCACTTCCTGTTTGCCAGATTATTGTGCTCTCTTCAGCTGATCTCTTGCTCCTTTGTGTTCCTGCTGCTGTCCTTATCTCCACTACCAGTCATTACCGATCTTTGGCTTGTTCCTCAACCATGCTTTTGCTTGATCCTCCCAACCTGCAATCACTTGTTACCGATCTTTGGCTTGTTCTTCAACCATGCTTTTGCTTGATCCTCCCAACCTGCAACCACTTGTTACCGATCTTTGGCTTGTTCCTCAACCATGCTTTTGCTTGATCCTCCCAACCTGCAACCACTTGTTACCGATCTTTGGCTTGTTCCTCAACCATGCTTTTGCTTGATCCTCCCAACCTGCAACCACTTGTTACCGATCTTTGGCTTGTTCTTCAACCATGCTTTTGCTTGATCCTCCCAACCTGCAATCACTCGTTACTGATCGTTGGCTTGTTACTTGATTATGCTTTTGCTTAGTCCCAACCTGCAACCACTTGTCGATGTTTTGGCTTGTTCCTCAACTATGTTTTTGCTTGACTCCAACCTGCAACCACTTGTTGCCGATCTTTGGCTTGTTCTTCAACTATTCTTTTGCTTGATCCCAACCTGCAACTACTTGTTACAGCCTTTGGCTTGTTGCATGACTATGCTTTTGCTTGATCCCAACCTGCAACCAGTTGTTACCGTTCTTTAGCTTGTTCCTCAACGATGCTCTTGCTTGAAACCGACCAGAAATTACTTGTTACCAATCTTTGGCTTGTTCCTAAATTATGTGTTTGATTGATCCCAACCTGCAACCACTTGTTACAGCCTTTGGACAGCTCCCTGCCTGACTTGTTACCGATCTTTGGCTTGTTCCTCGACTATGCTTTTGCTTGATCCCAACTTGCAACCACTTGTTACAGACCTTTGGCTTGTTGTTTGACTATGCTTTTGCTTGATCTCAACCTGCAACCACTTGTTACCGATCTTTGGCTTGTTCCTTGATTATGCTTTTGCTCGACCCCAACCTGCAACCACTTTTTACAGCCTTCTTGACTTGTTGCTTCACTATGCTTTTCCTTGATCGCAACCTGCAACCACTTGTTGCAGACTTCGGACAGCTCCCTGCCCGACTTGTTACCGATCTTTGGCTTGTTCCTCAACTATGCTTTTGCTTGATCCCAACTTGCAACCACTTGTTACAGACCTTTGGCTTGTTGCTTGACTATGCTTTTCCTTGATCGCAACCTGCAACCACTTGTTACTGCCTTTGGACAGCTCCCTGCCTGACTTGTTACCGATCTTTGGCTTGTTCCTCAACTATGCTTTTGCTTAATCCCAACCTGCAACCACTTGTTACCGATCTTTGGCTTGATCCTCAACTATGCTTTTGCTTGATCCCAATCCGCAACCACTTGTTACCGATCTTTGGCTTGTTCCTTGATTATGCTTTTGCTTGGTCCCAACATGCAACCACTTTTTACAGCCTTTGGACAGCTCCCTGCCTGACTTGTTCTCGATCTTTGGCTTGTTCTTCAACTATGCTTTTGCTTGATCCCAAACCTGCAACCACTTGTTGCCATTCTTTGGCTTGTTCCTCAGCTATGCTTTGGCTTGATCCCAACTTGCAACCACTTGTTACTGACCTATGGCTTGTTGCTTGACTATGCTTTTGCTTGATTCCAACCTGCAACCACTTCTTACCAATCGTTGAAATTTTCCTCAACGATTCCTTTGCTTGATCCCAACCTGCAACCACTTGTTACCGATCTTTGGCTTGTTCTTCAACCATGCTTTTGCTTGATCCTCCCAACCTGCAATCACTCGTTACTGATCGTTGGCTTGTTACTTGATTATGCTTTTGCTTAGTCCCAACCTGCAACCACTTGTCGATGTTTTGGCTTGTTCCTCAACTATGTTTTTGCTTGACTCCAACCTGCAACCACTTGTTGCCGATCTTTGGCTTGTTCTTCAACTATTCTTTTGCTTGATCCCAACCTGCAACTACTTGTTACAGCCTTTGGCTTGTTGCATGACTATGCTTTTGCTTGATCCCAACCTGCAACCAGTTGTTACCGTTCTTTAGCTTGTTCCTCAACGATGCTCTTGCTTGAAACCGACCAGAAATTACTTGTTACCAATCTTTGGCTTGTTCCTAAATTATGTGTTTGATTGATCCCAACCTGCAACCACTTGTTACAGCCTTTGGACAGCTCCCTGCCTGACTTGTTACCGATCTTTGGCTTGTTCCTCGACTATGCTTTTGCTTGATCCCAACTTGCAACCACTTGTTACAGACCTTTGGCTTGTTGTTTGACTATGCTTTTGCTTGATCCCAACCTGCAACCACTTGTTACCGATCTTTGGCTTGTTCCTTGATTATGCTTTTGCTCGACCCCAACCTGCAACCACTTTTTACAGCCTTCTTGACTTGTTGCTTCACTATGCTTTTCCTTGATCGCAACCTGCAACCACTTGTTGCAGACTTCGGACAGCTCCCTGCCCGACTTGTTACCGATCTTTGGCTTGTTCCTCAACTATGCTTTTGCTTGATCCCAACTTGCAACCACTTGTTACAGACCCTTGGCTTGTTGCTTGACTATGCTTTTCCTTGATCGCAACCTGCAACCACTTGTTACTGCCTTTGGACAGCTCCCTGCCTGACTTGTTACCGATCTTTGGCTTGTTCCTCAACTATGCTTTTGCTTAATCCCAACCTGCAACCACTTGTTACCGATCTTTGGCTTGATCCTCAACTATGCTTTTGCTTGATCCCAATCCGCAACCACTTGTTACCGATCTTTGGCTTGTTCCTTGATTATGCTTTTGCTTGGTCCCAACATGCAACCACTTTTTACAGCCTTTGGACAGCTCCCTGCCTGACTTGTTCTCGATCTTTGGCTTGTTCTTCAACTATGCTTTTGCTTGATCCCAAACCTGCAACCACTTGTTGCCATTCTTTGGCTTGTTCCTCAGCTATGCTTTGGCTTGATCCCAACTTGCAACCACTTGTTACTGACCTATGGCTTGTTGCTTGACTGTGCTTTTGCTTGATTCCAACCTGCAACCACTTATTACCAATCGTTGAAATTTTCCTCAACGATTCCTTTGCTTGATCCCAACCTGCAACCACTTGTTACCGATCTTTGACTTGTTCTTCAACTATGCTTTTGCTTGATCCCAACCTGCAACCACTTGTTGCCGATCTTTGGCTTGTTCCTTATGCATGCTTTTGCTTGAGCCCAGCCTACAACCACTTGTTGCCGATCTTTGGCTTGTTCCTCAACTATGCTTTTGCTTGAACCCAACCTACAAACACTTGTTACCGATCTTTGGCTTGTTCCTTGACTATGCCTTTGCTGGATCCCAACCTGCAACCACTTCTTACCAATCTTCGGCTTGTTCCTCAACTATGCTTTTTGCTTAATCCCAACCTACAACCACTTGTTGCCGACCTTTGGCTTGTTTACTGACTACACTTCTGCTTGATCCCTACCTGCTATATCTTCTACTGGACCCTAGCTTGCTCACCCCCTGGTGGGGCAATCCTGAGAACCATGACCTGGTACTAACATGCAGCAAAACCCATCCCCACCATCAGGAGCTCTGTTGGTGCTTAGACCCCGCAGCTTGGGTGAGCCCACATCATCCACCACGACGACCTACCTATCCTGCTGGCCAGTACATAGGGTTATTTTGGGGTGGTGGGAATACCTTCATCCCGGAATTAAATGGAAACAAAATATCCTCAGCGAAGATAAGGGAGTGTATAAGGCGGCACAGACAAAGGAGCTCCACGGTTAATAAACGATACAAATCTCTATTATAAATACAGTAAAATGGGATTAAAAAACATACTAGTGACTGTAACAATATGAAATAAACACAGCAGTGTTGGAGGAGCATAACCTTGATCATAAACATAGGCTGGAGAGACACTTGACACCGTTCCAATATTTGATCTTCTTCAAGGATGTTCTAATGCAGACACAAGGATGCTCTAAAAGATGTAAGAACAATAATAAATATACTAATAATTAGCTACAATAATAAAGTCACAATAACAAAATTGAGATGAAGTACTGACCGAACTGCGTTGGATGAAAAAAACACGTACTTAGCCGCAACGAAGTAAAAACAAGTACCTAGATTCAGGCGCATCTTTCCGGCGGCGTATCGTATTTACGCTACGCCGCCGTAAGTCAGAGAGGCAAGTGCTGTATTCACAAAGCACTTGCCTCCTAACTTACGGCGGCGTAGCGTAAATGTGGCCGGCGTAAGCGTGCCTAATTCAAATGAGGATGAGGGGGGCGTGTTTTACGTAAATGGGTGGTGACCCGTCGTGATTGACGTTTTTTACCAACGGCGCATGCGCCGTCCGTGTACATATCCCAGTGTGCATTGCTCCAAAGTACGCCGCAAGGACGTATTGCTTTCGACGTGAACGTAAATTATGTCCAGCCCCATTCACGGACGACTTACGCAAACGACGTAAAATTTTCAAATTTCGACGCGGGTGAGCGACGGCCATACTTAACATTGACTAGGCCAGCTATTTGTTCGACTAACTTTACGCCGGAAAAAGCCTTGCGTAAACGACGTAAAAAAAATGCGCCGGCGCCCACGTACGTTTCTGAATCGGCGTATCTAGTCATTTGCATATTCTACGCCGAACTCAACGGAAGCGCCACCTAGCGGCCAGCGTAAATATTGCACCCTAGGATAGGACGGCGTAGGAGACTTACGCCGCTCGTATCTTAGCCTAATTTAAGCGTATCTGGTTTCCAGAATACGCTTACATTTAGGACGGCGCAGATTCAGAGTTACGTCGGCGTATCTACTGATAAAGCTATCTGAATCTAGCTATTTGTAACAACTTAAAACAAACAATATGTAACACTATAGACACTATAGAATAAGTACAAACAATATAGAGCAAGTACAAACAATACGTAACAATATAGAACAAGTACTAACAATATGTAACACTATAGACACTATAGAATAAGTACAAACAATATAGAGCAAGTACAAACAATACATAACACTATAGAACAAGTACTAACAATATGTAACACTATAGAGCAAGTAGAAACAATACATAACACTATAGAACAAGTACAAACAATACATAACACTATAAAACAAGTACAAACAATATGTAACACTATAGAGCAAGTACAAACAATACATAACACTATAGAACAAGTACAAACAATACATAACAGTATAGAACAAGTACAAACAATACATAACACTATAAAACAAGTACAAACAATATGTAACACTATAGAGCAAGTACAAACAATACATAACACTATAGAACAAGTACAAACAATACATAACACTATAAAACAAGTACAAACAATATGTAACACTATAGAACAAGTACAAACAATACGTAACAGTATAGAACAAGTACAAACAATACATAACACTATAGAACAAGTACAAACAATACATAACAATATAGAACAAGTACAAACAATATGTTGCAAGTTTGTTACGTTGTAAATAAAAAAATAGATTTCTTTCTGTGTTGTATCGCAATCCCCATAACTCATCCTCTGTAAATAAACTGTAAACAGACCAGCATAGACAGCGATGTCACTTCTAATATTTTTATAAATGGCTGCCCGCAGTTTCCAGGACAACCTGTTCCTATAAGCGCTCACGAGAGTGCGTCGCTTCGCCCCCCCAAAAAAAAAAAAATTGGATAATTTGACATCAGGCCGGTTTAAAAGGTTAAAAAAAAAAAAGCTTCTTTTACACAATTAAGATAAACCCTCCATACGAAACGCCGCGGCCCCGCAGACTTGCGTTTGCTTGATCTGTCAAATCTATTGCATTATCTCTAAATATACATTATTATTATTGTTACTATTATTACTATGCGCTTTGATTAGAGTTTATGCCCTTAAGCAATAAAGAGGGTCCTCGCCACTCAGCGCTGTGATTTTATTTATTTTAATGGCTGCATTATTATTATTTTTTTATTTATTTTTTTTATTCTTCGACGATCCGCCGCACTTCAGTTAACTGTCACCCACGTAATTGCACTCGGGGGCTGCCAATCAAAATCTTTTTTTTTTTTTTTTTGACGTGCTCGTATTGTTCACACCAGCGCTTCATGTTTGTTATCACTTACACGTCTTTCATGCCGAAGCTAAAAGCACTATTTTGACAGGCAGAAGTGTTATTTTATGCCCCCCGGCGCCACGGCGCCACGAGGATGAAAAGAGGTTTTTTTTTCTTCTTGGCTTTTCAAATGGCTATTCACCTCCAAATCATCAATTGCTGTATTTTGTTTCAGGCGATCTACGCGTTCGGGGTCTTTTACGCTCTCTGTTTTCTGAGAATCTCTTTAATCGCCAACAATTCTGTGTCAACGTCGGTGGAGAAAAAAAAGGGAAGATTCGCGGATGTAATGGCGCGCTCGGTTGTGATTACCGCGGAGATTGCAACAATTATTTTTCTTTTTTTCCTTATCGAGTCTAAGTGCAATCTGTTTACAGTGGTATTTTATACACTATAGGTATTTATGGATATTATGGGCCAGATTCACGTAGCGCAGCGGATCTATAGATCCGCTCGATCTACGTGAATTAAGATCCGCTCCCGCAAGTTTAGGAGGCAAGTGGCTAATTCACAAACAACTTACCTCCAAACTTGCGACGGCGGATCCTAAATCCCCCGGCGGAATTCAAATTCCGCGGCTAAGGGAGTGTACTATTTAAATCAGGCGCGTTCCCGCGCTGATTTAAATGCGCAGGCGCCGTCCAGGGAATGTCCCGGCGTGCATTGCTCCCACTGACGTTGCTAGGACGTCAGTGGTTGCGAAAGCTTACGTAAACGACGTCCGTCCGTATTCGAGAACGACGTCCGTCCGTATTCGAGAACGACTTACACAAACGACGTAAAAAAAATTAAATTCGACGCGGGAACGTCGGCTATACTTAACATTGGCTGCGCCTGATAAAAGAAGGGGTAAGTATACGACGGAAAACCGCTACGGAAACGACGTAAGAACACTGCGACGGGTCCGCGTACGTTCGTGAATTTGCGTATCTCGCTGATTTACATATTATTTATCGTAAATCAGCGGGAACGCCCCCGGCGCCATTTTTAAATTGAAAAAAAGATCCGACAGTGTAACACATTGTAACACTGTCAGATCTTAGCCCTATCTATGCGTAACTGATTCTATGAACCAGGCGCATAGATAGGACCAGTGTAAGTCAGAGATACGATGGTGTATCTGTAGATATCTGTAGATACACCGTCGTATCTCTTTGTGAATCTGGCCCTATATATGTATTTATGCATCTCTCTCTCAATATACTGTATATATACACAGTGGGCCGGATTCAAGTAGATTTGCGCACTTTTTACGGAGGCGCAGGGCAACGTTTTTGCCCTGCGCCCCCGCAAATTTTTCTGCGCTGCCCTTGATTCACGGAGCAGTAGCTCCGTAAATTGCGTGGGCGCGCCGGCAAAATGCCCAGCGTAAGCGCGCGCAATTTAAATGATCCCGTAGGGGGCGGGAATCATTTAAATTAGGCGCGTTCCCGCGCAGAGCGTTCCCGACGAGAATTGCGGCAAATGACGTCGCAAGGACGTCATTTGCTTCAAAGTGAACGTGAATGGCGTCCAGCGCCATTCACGATTCACTTACGCAAACTACGTAAATTTCAAATTTCGCGACGCGGGAACGACGGGTATACGTAACATTGGCTGCCCCTGCTAATAGCAGGGGCAGCCTTACGCGAAAACCGCCGTACGGAAACGGCGTAAATTGCGTATACAGGGCTCGCGCAACGTTGTGAATCGGCGTTAGTATGCAATTTGCATACTATACGCTGAGCACAACGGGAACGCCACCTAGCGGCCATCGCAAGAATGCAGCATAAGATATGCGGGCATAGGAGCCTTATGCCGCGCATATCTTAGGCTGCAGTCGGCGTAACGAGGTTCCTGAATCAGGAGCATTCGTTACGCCGGGGCAAGTAAGCAATTGCGCTGTGTAACTTATGGTTACACAGGCGCAATTGCTTCTTGAATCCAGGCCAGTGAAAATAGAAGCTCAGTTGAAATAACAGCACCACATCCCGGTTTGTAATGGATCAAAAAAAGGGAAACGAAAATGGATTGGGGCTTTAAAAGTGCTGAGACCTCCTCCCAGAGTAACTACAAGTGAACAGACAAATATAAAAAATATTCAAAAAGAAAATTATAATAATTGATTATTACAAAATTTATTAAAAACAAGGATTCCCTTGTTGGAGCCCCCTGAGGAAGCCGACAGGGCGCAACGTGTCGGGATGAGATCTTTCCCCCTAATGTTAAAGAAAAGAAACAATATCTAACGAGTGGACATTGATGGTCAGACTTTAAGGCCAAGGAAGTAGTTTAAAAAAGTTTTAATTGATAGCATATAAATACAAAAGCAGATACAGAAATAATACAAAAAATTATTATAATTGTTAGCCACTGTATATTCCTCAGAAGTCGCCAACGCACGTTTCGCCGTGGGGCTTCTTCAGGACGAAGACGAGGAATGCATGTTTAGCAGAAAAACAGATTTGTGTATGACATATGGTCCTCAGTGGAAGTATCCATAGGGCATATATGATGCATAGTAAACGACAGCATTCGTCGAAAGTGCAATTTTGGCAGGAGTTTTCAAGCGTAACAACAGGAATCTTTGGTGGGCCAATAGAGGTCAAAAGCAAAGGGTCCGTGGGTTGCAGGGCTAGAAAATCCCCAACAAGCTGCACAGCTCACAAAAGACTAATTGAAATGGTCTCAGGCTTGCTGGGACAGCAGATAGTGGTCAACATGTACAACATGTGAATCCAAATGTTCAGACCGGTAACGCCGCTGGTGAACATACACATAGAACAGCGTAGTTAACGGGTATCTGTGTCCCAGGGTGTACACGAGGCAACACCAACCACCGTGTTGCCTCGTGTACAGATGTGTCTACAGATGTGGCCCATGTGAGTGCTTTCCTTACGTTTTCTCCCATTCTTTCAATCTTCTTTTTCTTCCCCTTTCCCTTCCCCCCCCCCCCTCCCCCCCCCTCCTCCCCCCCCCCCCCTCTTTCTTTTTTTCTTTTTTTCTTTCTTATTTCCCTTTCCTTTTTCCCCTTTTGCTCTCCCCGCTTTTTCTTTCTTTTTCTCTTTTTTTGCCTCTCATCTATTCCCTTCCTTCTTGAAATCAATTTCCCCCTAATGTGTTATGACATTATCTTCTGTCAAAGTGTGGTATTACTATAGAATATATTGGCCCAGATTCACAAAGCATTTACGCCGACGTATAACAAGATACGCCGACGTAAGTGCAAATGTGCGCCGTCGTATCTGTGCGCCAGACCCACAAACAGATATGCGCCTAAAACCAGGCTACACCCCGCCGACGTAGCTTGCACACGCCGGCGTAGGGTGGGCGCACATTTAGGCTGGGCGCATGGTGCCGCTCCCATTGATTAGCCATTCAAACATGCAAATGAGGGAAATACGGCGATTCACGAACCTGCGTGCGCCCGACGCAGGCTACGAGAGGTGCGCGTAAGTTGTACGTCCGGCGTAAAGTTATGCCCCATAAAGGAGGCGCAATCCAGCAGCAGACATGCAAAGGTCTGCACCAGGGAACACAAGCCGGCGTATTTTACGTTGGACGTGTGTCTGGCTGGGCGTACGTTATGTTCACGGCGTACGCAGTGATCCGGCGTAGTTTAGGCAGTTGTTCCGACTTGGTTGTGAGCAGGCGCAGGGGGATGCGTCCACGTCACGGAGCATGCGTAGTTCGTGATACGTATCTGTCTGGCGCTTTTTTTTACCCCGAAAAAGGCGTTTGAAAAATGATTGCGCAAATACCGTGCGAGAAAAAAAGTTGCAATGACCGCCATTTTATTCCCTAGGGTGTCTGCTAAAAAAAATCTATATATAATGTTTGGGGGTTCTGATTAATTTTCTAGCAAAAAAATTGTGATTTTTACATCAAGGAGAGAAGCGCCAAAATAGGCGCGGTGGGCAAGTGGTTAAATGTATCCTGCATAGACATGGCATGTTAAAGTACAGGGGATGTTTCCGTATTTCGGTTTAGGGTCAGGGTGTTATATGCATGCTTTTTTTTATGCCTTTTTTATATTTTGCGCGGTTGAAAGAGAAACTAAAAAAATTAGAGGCGCGCTGTAATTGGGATCCGCGCGCGCCATTCTGACCCCCGACGTCAGCCTTGAGAATGAATGAGCAGACCTGCCAGATCTAAAGAGTAACGGAGCCGCGTCTTGTCAGCGCGGGTGAAATCAAAGGTCAGATCTCAGCGAATCGCAGTCACAGCACATTATGTGCATGAGAGACAGCGATGGCGCACGGGCACCCCGGGACACCTCACACGTCTTCACTCCCCCCCCAACGCCTTGTCGTTTAAAGGTCTAGGGGCCGCTTACTGTATGTGTTGATGAGGAGGAATATGGAGTCAGGGAAAGTCCTCTGTATTTATATAGCCAAGGTGAGTGAAGAGATAGAAGAAAGTATCCCAGAGTGAGGAGGACACAATAGAAGAGAGGTGGCAGTACCATCTATGGCAAGAATCGGATTAAAATGGACATTCATTCAAAAAACAAATACAACACTTGAGAGCAGTGGCGACTGGTGCTCGAAATTTTTGGGGGGGCGCAAACGAAAAAAAAAAAAAAAAAAAAAAATTGCAGCCTCACTGTGCCCATCAAATGCAGCCACTGTGCCATTAATTGTCACCACTGTGCCATGCCATCAAACTCAGCCACTGTGCCATCAATTGTCACCACTGTGCCATGCCATCAAACACAGCCACTGTGCCATCAATTGTCACCACTGTGCCATGCCATCAAATGCAGCCACTGTGCCATGCCATCAAACGCAGTCACTGTGCCATGCCATCAAACGCAGCCACTGTGACATGCCATCAAACACAGCCACTGTGCCATCAATTGTCACCACTGTGCCATGCCATCAAACGCAGCCACTGTGCCATCAATTGTCACCACTGTGCCATGCCATCAAACGCAGCCACTGTGCCATGCCATCAAACGCAGTCACTGTGCCATGTTATCAAACGCAGTCACTGTGCCATGCCATCAAACGCAGCCACTGTGCCATGCCATCAAACGCAGCCACTGTGCCATTAATTGTCACCACTGTGCCATGCCATCAAACGCAGCCACTGTGCCATCAATTGTCACCACTGTGCCATGCCATCAAATGCAGCCACTGTGCCATGACATCAAACGCAGCCACTGTGCCATCAATTGTCACCACTGTGCCATGCCATCAAACGCAGCCACTGTGCCATGCCATCAAACGCAGTCACTGTGCCATGCCATCAAATGCAGCCACTGTACCATGCCATCAAACACAGCCACTGTGCCATCAATTGTCACCACTGTGCCATGCCATCAAACGCAGTCACTGTGCCATGCCATCAAACGCAGTCACTGTGCCATGCCATCAAACGCAGTCACTGTGCCATGCCATCAAACGCAGCCACTGTGCCATCAATTGTCACCACTGTGCCATGCCATCAAACGCAGTCACTGTGCCATGCCATCAAACGCAGTCACTGTGCCATGCCATCAAACGCAGTCACTGTGCCATGCCATCAAACACAGCCACTGTGCCATCAATTGTCACTGCCATGCCATCAAACGCAGCCGCTGTGCCATGCCATCAAACGCAGCCACTGTGCCATGCCATCAAATGCAGTCACTGTGCCATGCCATCAAACGCAGCCACTGTGCCATGCCATCAAACACAGCCACTGTGCCATCAATTGTCACCACTGTGCCATGCCATCAAACGCAGCCACTGTGCCATCAATTGTCACCACTGTGCCATGCCATCAAACGCAGTCACTGTGCCATGCCATCAAACGCAGTCACTGTGCCATGCCATCAAACGCAGTCACTGTGCCATGCCATCAAACACAGTCACTCTGCCATGCCATCAAACACAGCCACTGTGCCATCAATTGTCACCGCCATGCCATCAAACGCAGCCACTGTGCCATGCCATCAAACGCAGTCACTGTGCCATGCCATCAAACGCAGTCACTGTGCCATGCCATCAAACGCAGCCACTGTGCCATGCCATCAAACACAGCCACTGTGCCATCAATTGTCACCACTGTGCCATGCCATCAAACGCAGCCACTGTGCCCCTCAATTGTCACCACTGTGCCCTTTAATTGTCGCCACTGTGCCCATTGTTGCCACTGTGCATGTCACTGTGTCCTTTAATTGTTGCCACTGTGTCCATTGTCACCACTGCGCCCATTGTCACCACTGCGCCCTTTGTCACCACTGTGCCCATTGATGCCACTGTGCCCTTTGTCGCCACTGTGCCCATTGTTGCCACTGTGCATGTCACTGTGTCCTTTAATTGTTGCCACTGTGTCCATTGTCACCACTGCGCCCATTGTCACCACTGCGCCCTTTGTCACCACTGTGCCCATTGATGCCACTGTGCCCTTTGTCGCCACTGTGCCCATTGATGCCACTGTGCCCTTTGTCGCGTCTGTGCCCATTGTCGCCGCTGTGCCCTGTAAAATGCACTTACCTTAATCCTTCCACGTCCCTCGATGTCTTCTCCCGCCTTGGTGACGCTTCAGCCAATCAGGTTAACCAGAATCGGCGAACCTGATTGGCTGAGACGGCCGTCAGTCTTATCCAAGGAACGCACCCCCCGTACGTTCCCTGGATAAAGCATCCGGGAGACGAGGGCTGTACTCGGAGCCGCTGGCTCTGATAGGCACTTCCGCACAGCCAACCAGCTGCCGTTATTCAGGTGGACGGCGCTCAATTTCCGGCCATCTGAATAGACCAGCGGCAGCTGGCAATAATAACATACATTCATGCAATGCATGAATGTATGTTATTTTCAGTGGCGGTGCAGAGCCAGAGGGGGCGTTGCTCCAGCGCCCTCTATGGACGGACCGCTGCTGCTTGAGAGTCTCTGGATTTGCAAACAAACCAATGAGGGATCTTCCTTTAGAATTGGACTTTAACATGCAGAATGTTAACTATTTAAACTCGGCTTACAGGCAAGGATGAGCTTTGGGATTGGTCCAACCTTGGTCTGAACCCAGTTGGGCAGCACCCATGGGAAACTGTCAAATGCAGGGCAGGCATCACAAATTTTGGGGCCCCTTACACAGCTTTGAACAGGGCCCCCGTAGGGCATGGAACCGGGGGGGGGGGGGGGGATACTGACGAAAAGTGTAATCTCTTCTCTCCTGACGCAAGATAATAAGCGGGAGGTGGGGGGGGGGGGTCGGGACCCTTACAGGTATAATGCAAAAAAAATGGGAGTTGGGCCGGCTGGGCCTGTATGGGGTTCTGGGGACCATCGGGCCCCTTACAGGTGTAATGCAAGAAAAAAAATTAATGGGAGGGGGGCCGGCCGGGCCCCTTACAGGTGTAATGCCTGTACCCCCCTGATGGCGGCCCTGGTCAAATGACTACATTCTACCGGCCCAATTAGGACCTGGGGCATTCCCTGCTCCACCTTGTGACATCATTGTCCTAATATGACCACATGTCATGGACCTATGATGGCCATATATCATTGGCCTAATATGTCCACATGTCATAGATCTAATATGGCCACATGTCATTGATCCAATATGGCCACATGCCATAGACCTAATATGGCCACATGTCATAGACTTAATATGGCCACATGTCATAGACCTAATATGGCCACATGCCATAGACCTATGATGGCCACATGCCATAGACCTATGATGGCCACATGCCATAGACCTAATATGGTCACATGCCATTGACCCAATATGGCCACATGCCATTAAGCTTATATGGCCACAGGTCATTGAGCTAATATGGCCACATGTCATAGACCTAATATGGCCACATGCCATAGACCTAATATGGCCACATGCCATAGACCTAATATGGCCACATGCCATAGACCTAATATGGCCACATGTCATTGACCCAATATGGCCACATGTCATTGACCCAATATGGCCACATGTCATTGACCCAATATGGCCACATGTCATTGACCCAATATGGCCACATATCATTGAGCTAATATGGCCACATGTTATTGAGGTAATATGGCCACATGTCATTGCGCTAATATGGCCACATGCCATTAAGCTAATATGGCCACATGTTTTTGAGCTTGTATGGCCACATGCCATTAAGCTAATATGGCCACGTGTCATTTACCCAATATGGCCATATGTCATTGACCTAATATGACCACATGTCAAGGACCTATGATAGCTATATATCATTGGCCTAATATGGCCACATGTCATTGATCTAATATGGCCTCATGTCATGGACCTCATATGACCTCATATCATGGACCTCATATGACCTAATGCCACTCTGCCATAAAGCACAACTCTATGGGGCGTACGGCTTATTGTCCACCTATGTACAGATACTCCAGTCTCTGCTGTGTAACTCTGCAGCTCCTCCAGGGTCACCTTGGGTCTCTGTGCTCCTCTCTGATTAATGTCCTCCTTGCCGGTCCATGAGTTTTGGTGTGTGGCCGTCTCTTGGCAGGTTTTGCTGTTGTGCCATGTTCTTTCCATTTGGTGATGATAGATTTGATGGGGCTCCTAGAATCATCAAAGATTTGAATATTTTTTTATAACCCAACCCTGACTTGTACCACCAATAGACTACTCTTAGCAGGGGTTCCTTGAGACCTGACAATTATTGGAAGGGTTTCTTTGGGGTAAAAAAATGTTGAGGAAGGCTGATACAGAGGAAAGAAGACATAAACTCTCTTGCTATATACCTCTAGTAACGCAAAGTCTCAGTATGTGTATCATTTTGCCTTATAGGGTACTTTTATAAGTGGCTAGGGGCTCCTTGTAGTGTGTCTAACCTACTTTCAATGTGATGGTGTCTGCATAGTTCCAGGTCCAACACCTCTTGGCAGAGCCAGAGCCATGTGTTTAAGGGTGACATTCTGACCACCAATGTAATAAGCATTTTTCCCATTGACCACCACCAATGATTTGGGCATTTTCCCAATGACCACCAATAGACAACGCTTAGCAGGGGTTCCCTGAGGCCTGAAAATTATTGCAAGGGTTACCTTTAGGGTAAAAAGGTTGAGAAAGGCTGATATAGAGCATAGAAGATAGCAACTATTTTGCATTATACCTCTAGTAGCAGAAAGTCGCAGTCTGCGTATTGGTTTGCGTTCTAGGGTTCTTCTTCTGAAATGGCTGGGTTCCTTTGGGGTAGAAAGTTCCAACCAGGGTTCCTTGGAATTCTAGGGTTCTTCCATAAATGGCTAGAGGTTCTTTGAGCTGTGGCTAGCCCACCTTTCATGTAATAGTGTCTGCATAGTTCCAGGTTCAATACCACTTGGCAGAGCCAGAACCATGACTTTAAGAGTGACATTCTGGCCACCAATGTAAGGAACATTTTCCCAACAGACCACCACCAATGAAAAGTGCATTTTCCCAATGACCACCAATTGGCTCTACTACTCCTAGCAGGGGTCCCTGAGGCCTAAAAATTATTGCAAGGGTTCCTTTGGGGTAGGAAGGAAGGTCTAGGAGGGAAGGGTTCCTTGGAATTCTACGGTTCTTCCAGAAATGGCTAGGGGTTCCTTGAGCTGTGGCTAGCCCACCTTCCATGTGATGGTGTCTGCATAGCTCCAGGTCCAACACCACTTGACAGAGCCATGACTTTAAGAGTGGCATTCTGAGCACCAATGTAAGGAACATTTTCCCCACTGACCACCACCAATGGAAAGTGCATTTTCCCAATGACCACCAATAGACTCTACTACTCTTAGCAGGGGTCCCTGAGGCCTAAAAAGTATTTGCAAGGGTTTCTTTGGGGTAGGAAGGTTGGACTTGATGGACTTGTTTCTTTTGTCAACCACACTTACTATGTAACTATGCAACCAGGGTTCCTTGGAATTCTAGGGTTCTTCTAGAAATGGTTAGGGGTTCCTTGAACTGTGGCTAGTCCACCTCCCATGTGATGGTGTCTGCATAGTTCCAGGTCCAATACCACTTGACAGAGCCAGAGTCGTGATTTTACGGGTGGCATTTTGACCACCAATGTAAGGAGCCTTCTTCCCACTCACCACCACTAATGGAAAGGGCATGTTCCCAATGACCACCAATAGACTATTCTTAGCAGGGATTCCCCCGAGGCCTGAAAATTATTACAAGGGTTCCTTTGAGGTAAAGAGTTTGAGAAAGGTTTTGACCACCAATGTAAGGAGCCTTCTTCCACTGACCACCACCACCAATGGAAGGGGCATGTTCCCAATGACCACCAATAGACTCTACTACTCTTAGCAGGGGTTCCTGAGGCCTAAAAAGTAATGCAGGGGTTCCTTTGGGGTACAAAGGTTCAACAGGGTTCCTTCTTCCCACTGACCACCACAAATGGACGGGGCATGTTCCCAATGACCACCAATAGACTATTCTTAGCAGGGATTCCCCGAGGCCTGAAAATTATTGCAAGGGTTCCTTTGGGGTAAGAAGTTTGAGGAAGGTTGATATAGAGGATAGAAGATAATAACTCTCTTGTGATGCACCTCTAGTTGCGGAAATTCTCAGTCTGTGTATTGTTTTGCCTTCTCATTGACATGAGCCCGTTTCATGCTAACAATCCCTCTCCATTGCTCTTTTTTCCATTCTTCCCGTTAAATCGGTACCTTTGCAGAATTTCACCTCCTAAATTATATCACCCATGGGCCTTCGAAGGGTCACCCAGGTAAGTCTCATCGACAATTTTCTACTCCCATTATGGCTGGCATTCTTCGCTTGAGCTGAACCCAACTCCCAGCATCCTCCTCTCTCACCCCCCCCCCCCGACTCCCTGCCTTTTGGCTGCCGTTATCGCTTTTCCCGCGGTGTGTAGCCATCCTCCCGCTGTGCAGATAAAAAAAAATTAGGACATCTTGGGTAAAACGATGGGGCGCTTCTGGTGGAGGACGGAATTTTCTTGGCCGGGCTCCATTGATATTCACGTTCAGCCGGCTGTGTTGGGGAAATATGAGATCTTCCTCAGTCATGATACAATTAAAGGCAATTTGCTTAATTGTGTGCTAATTGTTGCCGAGTCTCTTATGGAATCAGAACTGTGCGGAGTTGTAATTGCGGCTGGTTAACATCCCGGAGCTGTCACATCCCGGAATATTCCTTTATGATCTCACTGGAACAATGCACAGTGTGTGTGGAATGGTCTAAAGGAGAAAAATTACCGATTTAGCTTGTCTGAAATTCATCGACCTCCAACCGTTCTTCCGCAGAACTGGAACAACCCCCCCGATCTTACCTGCAGTGTGTGCATGGCAGCCTGTGGCTCGCTTGTCGCCTATTAAGATGGGTCAGCAGAATATTTATTAGCTGCAGATAACAGCATGTTCATGTTTATTCCGTATATCCGGCCTGCCGAGGGGCCCCTGGTGTCAAGGGGATGGGGCCAAGAATCCTAAAGATATCTATCTATCTATCTATCTATCTATCTATCTATCTATCTATCTATCTATCTATCTATCTAATTATCTATCTATCTACATTGTATCTATTTAACTATCTTGCTCTATTTACTTATATCTCAGTTTATCTATCTATACCAATTATATCTTATCTAATCTGATGAATTATCTCTTACTCTCACTCTTCTATCTATCTATCTTGTTCAATCTACCTATCCCAAAATCTATCTGTCTATCTATCTGTCTGTCTGTCTATCTATCTATCTATCTATCTATCTATCTATCTATCTATCTATCTATCTATCTATCTATCTATCTATCTATCTATCTATCTATCTATCTATCTATCTATCTATCTATCTATCTATCGGTCTGCCTGTCTGTCTGTCTGTCTGTCTGTCTGTCTGTCTGTCTGTCTAATTATCTATCTAATTATATATCTGTCTACATTGTATCTACCTGTATTTAACTATCTTGCTCTGTTTATCTATCTAATCTGTTGAATTATCTCTTAATCTCACTTTATCTATCTATCTTGTTCAATCTACCTATCCCAAAATCTATCTGTCTGTCTGTCTGTCTGTCTGTCTATCTATCTATCTATCTATCTATCTATCTATCTATCTATCTATCTATCTATCTATCTATCTATCTATCTATCTATCTATCTATCTATCTATCTATCTATCTATCTATCTATCTATCTATCTATCCTATCTATCTATATATCTACACTATATTACCAAAAGTAATAAATGGCACTTTTCGTTTACAAGTTTAAATGAGTGTTTTTTGCTGGACAATAACTTATAAGCCCCAAATATTGTATATAACGTACAATAAGTGGTTGTACATAGGTCTTCAAGTAGTTGTACCCAGGGTTTCAGGTGGTTGTACCCAGGGCTTCTTCAAGTGGTTGTACATCATAGGTCTTCAAGTAATTGTACACAGGGTTTCAGGTGGTTGTACCCAGGGCTTCTTCAAGTGGTTGTACATAGGTCTTTAAGTGGTTGCACCCAGGGCTTCTTCAAGTGGTTGTACATAAGTCTTTAAGTGGTTGCACCCAGGGCTTCTTCAAGTGGTTGTACATAGGTCTTCAAGTGGTTGTACCCAGGGCTTCTTCAAGTGGTTGTACATCATAAATCTTCAAGTGGTTGTACCCAGGGCTTCTTCAAGTGGTTGTCCATCATAGGTCTTTAAGTGGTTGTACATCATAGGTCTTCAAGTGGTTGTACCCAGGGCTTCTTCAAGTGGTTGTACATCATAAATCTTCAAGTGGTTGTACCCAGGGCTTCTTCAAGTGGTTGTACATCATAGGTCTTCAAGTGGTTGTACCCAGGGCTTCTTCAAGTGGTTGTACATCATAGGTCTTCAAGTGGTTGTACCCAGGGCTTTTTCAAGTGGTTATACATCATAGGTCTTCAAGTGGTTGTACATCATAGGTCTTTAAGTGGTTGTACCCAGGGCTTCTTCAAGTGGTTGTACATCATAGGTCTTCAAGTGGTTGTACCCTGGGCTTCTTCAAGTGGTTGTACCCAGGGCTTCTTCAAGTGGTTGTCCATCATAGGTCTTTAAGTGGTTGTACATCATAGGTCTTCAAGTGGTTGTACCCTGGGCTTCTTCAAGTGGTTGTACCCAGGGCTTCTTCAAGTGGTTGTACATCATAGGTCTTCAAGTGGTTGTACATCATAGGTCTTCAAGTGGTTGTACCCTGGGCTTCTTCAAGTGGTTGTACCCAGGGCTTCTTCAAGTGGTTGTACATAGGTCTTCAAGTGGTTGTACATAGGTCTTCAAGTGGTTATACATAGGTCTTCAAGTGGTTGTACACAGGGCTTCTTCAAGTGGTTGTACATCATAGGTCTTCAAATGGTTGTACCCAGGGCTTCTTCAAGTGGTTGTACATCATAGGTCTTCAAGTGGTTGTTCCCAGGGTTTCAGGTGGCTGTACATAGGTCTTCAAGTGGTTGTACATCATAGGTCTTCAAGTGGTTGTACCCAGGGTTTCAGGTGGTTGTACCCAGGGCTTCTTCAAGTGGTTGTACATAGGTCTTCAAGTGGCTGTACCCAGGGCTTCTTCAAGTGGTTGTACATCATAGGTCTTCAAGTGGTTGTACCCAAAGGCCGGATTCATATCTCAGGAGCCTATAGGCAGAGAATTGTGCCCCCCCCCCCAAAAAAAAAGACAGTAAAGACAAACTTGTAATCACTTGATAATTTACTATGAAGGTCTAGGAAATGCAACATTTCAGTAAAAAAAAAAAATGCAATGAACTACCCAAATTGTGTTCCTGCTGAAAAAAAAACCCTGGCCATATTTATTAGTAGAAAAAAGTCACTATTGTGAAAATAATTACATTGTTAAAATTTGTGGTCATACCAAAGGGCCTCCCACCAAGAAGACATTGAAAGTTCACGTCCCCTGCCACCCACATTACAAATCTCTGCTGTAGTGGAGAGAAACCCCTGGCTAAAGGTTCTGCACAACTTAAAACTTTTCTTAGTCCCCCTCTGCACTCAGTGGTTCGATCCACCATCCCCTTCTGTCCTGTAGGAAGCTCTGGCCTGGTGGGAGGAACCACTGAGTGTAGCAGGTGGGGTGAGGGAATAAACACAGCAAAAGTGTCTGATTTCTGCAGAACATTTAGCTGGCGGTTTCTCTCCACTAATGCCGAGACCAGCAACGTGGTCAGCAGGAGAGGTGAGAATTCTAATGCCCCATACACACTATCGGATTTTCCATTGGAAAAACCTTGGATGTTTTTTCCGACGGAATTCCGCTCAAGCTTGGCTTGCATACACACGGTCACACAAAAGTTCTCTGTACTTTCGACCGTCAAGAACGCAGGTGACTTACAACACTACGACGAGCCGAGAAAAATGAAGTTCAATGCTTCCGAGCATGCGTCAAATTGTTTCCGAGCATGCAACGGAATTTTGCGCGTCGTTATTGGTACAGACGATCGGAATTTCTGATTGGAAATTTTTCCCGTCGGAAAATTTGAGAACCAGCTCTCAAATTTTTGTTGGTGGAAATTCCAACAGGAAAAGTCCGATGGAGCCTACACACTGTCGGAATTTCCAACCAAAAGCTCACATCTGACTTTTCTTGTCGGAAATTCCGACCGTGTGTACGCGGCATAAGTCTTCTTTGCTGGGGGGGCATAGGTGTGCGCAGCCTTTTGCATTAGGGTGTGCACCTCAAAGCTCCAACATGTATGCGTGTGTGACATTTTTACCGGCCTCTTCCCCGCTCTCCATCCATAGGGGGAGCAAGGGAGTACACAGGGGGACCCGGGCAGCAGAAAAAAGAGGAACAGGGACAGGAGAGGCTGGCGGGGGGGGGGCGGGGGTGTGGTGTAATTTAGGGGTACCCATCTGTATTTGCCTCCTGTGGCAGCTGAATGTCAGATGGAGGGAGAGGAGGAGAAGCCTACTTTCAGCTGCTGCAGAAGGAATATACAGATCGGGACAGGAGAGGCCGGCGGGGGGGGGGGCGGGGGTATGCAAGCCAAGCTTGAGTGGAATTCCGTCGGAAAAAACATCCAAGGTTTTTCCAATGGAAAATCCGATAGTGTGGACGGGGCATTAGAATTCTCACCTCTCCTGCTGACCACGTTGCTGGTCTCGGTTCCACCAAATTCCATCCCCGCTGTCCAGGTTCTGGGGGTCGGCAAGGAAGGATCACGGATTACCTATCACCTGCCTGCGATCAACGGGTAGATCGCTAGACTAATGGGTTGCCACCCCCAGGATTAGGGTGTGCACAGGCACACCTGGCCACGCCTATGGCAGGGGGCAGGGGAGGGCTGGCAACCTTAGGCCTGGGGGGGGCAGGTTCAGTCAATTGGCCCATTGAACCGCCGAATCAGCTCACCATCCATGGCCCATTTGGTTTTTCAATGCAGCCTCACCAGTGCAGTCAACTCCAGTGCCCATCAATGCAACCTGATAACTGAGGCAGGTTACATGGGGTGTATGGGTGGGGTCAGCTATGATGTTAGGGTCTCTCACCACAGTGATCTTAGCAGGTCCTTGCCAACTTCCTAGACCAGAATAAAAAAGAAAATGGTAGCGGGCAGCGGCTGCCGGCCATAAGTCAGGGCGGCCTGGGAGGCAATTGCCACCCTTCCCCCTGGCCCAGCCCTCCCCTGACAGGGGGCCCTTTAATTCGGATCTGTTTATAAAAACCATATTGGAAAAAAAAATTCTCTGCGATAGGTTTCATCTTGTGTTCCTCTATAGTGTAATTTGCAGACTCTCCCTGCTCTGCATAATATTCGTATTCATCATCGAAGATTGCGTGATTAAAAATTAAAATGTACAAATAGATTTTCCTGCTCTAATCTGTAGCAAGCCAAACAGTTCATGCAGAATTGTTGCGTTCCTCTAAAATCCTCCAACCATGATTGCGAAGAAAAGCAAAAAAAAAAACGCAAACATTCTCCTGGGCCCTAAGAGACTTCGGGTTCTTGACTTAATCAGAACATTCTAAGTCTTTCTCTATGAATTATTTATCTTGCCGTTGAAAAATAATCAATACGATGTTGGACACCATGAGGAATACAAAATTTTAATTTTTTATTTTTTTTTATTTACTTTTTTAGGTGTGAACTGCTTAAAGAGAAAAGATAATTTTGGCCTGAAAATTGGCTGCAGATTTTGTATGAAAATGTAAACATTTAATGATATCATTGGTTACAAAGTATGCAAGAAAATGTAATGATGGGGGCTTTGTTTTTTTAGAAGTATATATACTGTCTGTATATATATATATATGTATATATATACTGTATATATATACTGTCTGTAAATATACATATATTTACTGTATATTTACTGTAATTATTTAATATTAATATTTTTAATATATATATATATATATATATATATATATATATATATATATATATATATATATATATATATATATATATATATATATATATATATATATATAAAAATGTAATGATGGGGGCTAATGAAAAAAAAATCATATACAAAATTCAAAATACTGCTGGCCCGTCACATTTAGGGTCAATAGTCAGGTGTCCAGAAACCTTTGTTTTTTAGAAGTATATATATATATATATATATATATTTTTATTAAAAACGTTACTATATATATATATGTATATATATATACTGTAATTAGTTAATATTAATATTTTTTATAAATAAATAATTATATATATATATATATATAACAAACACACGAT
This sequence comes from Rana temporaria, assembly GCF_905171775.1. Classification (NCBI taxonomy): domain Eukaryota; kingdom Metazoa; phylum Chordata; class Amphibia; order Anura; family Ranidae; genus Rana; species Rana temporaria. Next base: position 181,774,859 of record NC_053497.1, read on the forward strand.
ATATGTATATATCTTTTTAATTTTTTTTTTTATATATATATATATATATATAAAGAATTAAATATATATGTATATATATATATATATATATATATATATATTTTTATATATATATACATATATATATTTAAAAAACTTTAAAATATATTTACTGTAATTATTTAATATTAATATTTTTAATAAATAAATAATTATATATATATATATATATATATATATATATATATATATAAATGTAATGATGGGGGCTAATGAAAAAAAATAAAAAAATCATATACAAAATTCAAAATACTGCTGGCCCGTCACATTTAGGGTCAATAGTCAGGTGTCCAGAAACCTTTGTTTTTTAGAAGTGTATATATATATATATATATATATATATATATATATATATATATATATATATATATTTATTAAAAACTTTAATATATATATATATGTATTTACTGTAATTAGTTAATATTAATATTTTTATAAATAAATAAATAATTCTTTCTATATATATATATATATATATATAAAGAATTAAATATATATGTATATATATATTTTTTTATATATATATATTTAAAAAACTTTAAAATATATTTACTGTAATTATTTAATATTAATATATTTAAGGAATAAAGAAATAATTCTGTGTGTGTGTGTATATATATATATATATATATATATATATATATATCAATTTTATTACTATATATATATATATATATATATATATATATATATATATATATATATATATATATACCGAGGAAGAGAGGGCATCCGTGATAGGCGGAACACTGAACAGAGGCTCTGCTGGGAAGCTGAGTGTTCCGCCTATCACGGAACAGAAGAAGGAGGAGGCGCGGCCTATGAAAAACGGACGGCCCCGGTCTGCATGTTAGGTTACCGGCGTATAAGACGACCCCCCGATTTTTAAGAAGAATTTCAGGGGTTAAAATGTCGTCTTATACGCCTAAAAATACGGTACTTATTTCTTACACTGTCCATTCAAAAGAACGATTCGAGAACACGAAAAAAAAACGAAAGTACGAACATACAAAGAAACTAAATAACAAAAAACACAAATGAAATACGAACAGACAAAAGATTGAAAATCATTCGTTATAGATGTAATTTTCGTTCTTTTACTGTTTCGGTGTTTTGGATTTTGGTGTTTTCGTGTTTTAAGTTTGTCCATTCGTAAGTTCGTATTTTCGCATGTTCGTTATTTTGCTTATTCGTAAATTTCGTCATTTTCGTATTTTGGTTCTTCCAGCTATTCGGATGTTCGAATTGATCCGAATTCCACGAATACTAACAAATTCGTACGAAAATCCATTCGTTACGAACCGAATCGCACATGTCTACCACATACTCTGATTGGGAAGGGCTGCTTTTGACATTTCCAAAAATCACGCACTTGTAGACCTCTCTAATTTCTTGAACCATAACTCAGGAAACAACACCTGCAAAGTAAAAAAAAAAGAGTACACAAAAAAATCTTTTAGGTGATAAAATGCTCAATGTTAATTAATGTTAATTAGAAACATTCCGTGTTTTGTCTCCGTCTGAACCCGCTGGGGATAAACGTTGCTTGTCGCAGCAGCTAGGTGTGCCACGTCTTGTTCTGCAAAGTGTTAAGCGTGATATGAATAGGAAATGGGGATTGTAGTTCAGGTAACAGCAGGAACGACAAAACACAGTCACCTGAGATGGGAAATGTAAAGTACAACTAAAAAGGAAACAACACTGCAAAGTGATAATTAGATGCCGCAGACAAAGATCTGCTATTTCGAGATTTTTTTTTTAAAGGTAAAACACAACCGAACCGTACAACCATTTCCCCTCCTCTCAGTATAAGAGACCCCCCTCCACTCGGGGCAAGAGACCCCCCCTCCTCTAGGGGCAAGAGACCCCCCCTCCTCTAGGGGCAAGAGACCCCCCTCCTCTAGGGGCAAGAGACCCCCCCTCCTCTCGGGGCAAGAGACTCCCCTCGGGCAGTACAGACACTCCCAGCGTGTGCTTCTTCCCCACGAGTGCGGGCTCCTCCTCTGTGGGTGTAAACAGAGGAGGGCCGCCGCCGGGTGTACCAAGATGGCCGTGGCTCCGGAGCTAGGCCGAAGCCGCGGCCTTTCCTAATGTTATTCCTGCGGCTCCGGAGCTAGGCTGAAGCCGTGGCCTTTCCTATCGTTATGGCCGCGGCTCCGGAGGTAGGGCGAAGCCGCGGCCATAACGTTAGAAAAGACCGCGGCTTCGGCAAAGTGTTAAGCGTGATATGAATAGGAAATGGGGATTGTAGTTCAGGTAACAGCAGGAACGACAAAACACAGTCACCTGAGATGGGAAATGTAAACTACAACTAAAAAGGAAACAACGTGGCAAAGTGATAATTAGATGCCGCATGACAAAGATCTGCTATTTAGAGGTTTTTTTTTTAAGGTAAAACACAACCGAACCGTACGACCATTTCGAAACTCGGCCATTCAAGCCAATGGGGCTGCACTGCAATGCTTGGCTTGTCCTTGTAGTGCATTAGTCCCGCTGTCCCGGGTTTCTTCTCAAGGTGCTGGCTTTTTTTTTTTTTCTGATAGGTAAAGTAAATCTAAACCCAAGAACAAAAAATTTCATATTTTTAAGTCTTACATACAGTAATTTACAAAGAAAAAGAGCCGCTGCTCCAGGTGTGAGATGGATAACCTGAGGTGGAATCAGTGGCGTAGCGTGGGGGGGGCCAGGGGGGGGGGGTTGCCCCGGGCGCAAAATCTAGAGGGGCTCAGCGGCAGGTGGCTGGTAACCTGCAGCTCTTCTCCTGAGCTGTGAAGTCTAGGAGACAGTGAGCTCTTCCGTTTGGCTATCAGGTGGGTCAGTGTAGTGGTCAGTATAGGAATCATGTAGGTCAGTGTAGTGGTCAGTACAGGAATCAGGTAGGTCCGTGTACTGGTCAGTATAGCAATCAGGTCAGTGTAGGAATCAAGCAGGGCAGTATAGGAATCAGGTAGGTCAGTGTAGTGGTCAGTACAGGAATCAGGTTGGTCAGTGTAGTGGTCAATACAAGAATCAGGTAGGTCAGTGTAGTGGTCAGTATAGCAATCAGGTAGGTCAGTGTAGTGGTCAGTACAGGAATCAGGTAGGTCAGTGTAGTGGTAAGTACAGGAATCAGGTAGGTCAGTGTACTGGTCAGTATAGCAATCAGGTCAGTGTAGGAATCAAGCAGGGCAGTATAGGGATCAGGTAGGTCAGTGTAGTGGTCAGTACAGGAATCAGGTAGGTCAGTGTAGTGGTCAGTACAGGAATCAGGTAGGTCAGTGTAGTGGTCAGTATAGCAATCAGGTAGGTCAGTGTAGTGGTCAGTACAGGAATCAGGTAGGTCAGTGTACTGGTCAGTATAGCAATCAGGTCAGTGTAGGAATCAGGCAGGACAGTATAGGAATCAGGTAGGTTAGTATAGTGGTCAGGTAGGTCGGTGTAAGAATCAGGTTGGTCAGTACTACTGTACTAGCGGATGGGACTAGAGAGTGCTAAAAATCCGCGGGTTAGGGTGCGCATATCTCTTGCCCTGCCCCGGGCGCTGACTACCCATGCTACGTCACTGGGTGGAATGTCTCGTAGAGTGCCAGCCCCGGCCCGCCTCCGTGGAAAAACTTGTAAGAAAAGAAATGGCTGCATATCCAGGTCACGTAGATGCGTTTCATACATACATCTTGTGCTTAATCTAATGGAATTTCTGACGGAAAAAGTCAGATGGGGCATACACGCGGTCGGAATATCCGATGAAAAAAATTACATCGGAAATTCCGACCGTGTGTACGCGGCATTAGAAAGAGATAAAAATTCGGAAATTCCGTTCGTCGAGTACAAAAAAACACGCATGCCCGGAAACAATTAGACACATGCTCAGAAGCATTGAACTTCAGTTTTCTAGGCTCGTCGTTGTGTTGTATGTCCCCCGCGTTTTTGACAGTGGGAATTTGGTGTGACCATGTGTATGCAAGACAGCTTGAGCGGAATTCCGTCCGAAAAACCCATCAGAGTTTATTCCGACGGTAAAAACCGGTGGTGTGTACGCGGCAAAAAGTCAGATGGGGCATACACGCGGTCGGAATATCCGATGAAAAAAATTCCGTGTTGTGCCGGCTGCTACTAGATATATATGTCAGGGCGATATACACCAAATTTTTCTATTTATCTATTGGACGCAATGTGCCAAACCAAAGTTTTAATTTTAAGAAGTCAACTTTTTTATGATTGTTACCTAACCAGTTGTATTTTTCTTTTTCCAGCCATTGAAGTCAACCTTCAGAAAGCCTTGGCGGAAGCATCGGAGACCTGCACCCAGGAGTGCCTCATCTTAGGCCACTCCGACAACTGCTGGATGCCGCCGTCGTTGACCCAGTACCAACAGTCCAACCCGCCTTTGCCGTCGTTCGGCATTCAACAAGGATGGGGAAGAGGACGGCTGGACGGAGTGCACACCCTTGGAAGGCCTGTGCCCAAGGATGACATTGACAAGGGGGTTTCAAGACCCCAGTTTTACAACACATGCGAGAGACACTGTTCCATCGACGACCCCGTCAAAGTGATCCCCTTGGCAAACTTCACGCCAGGCTCGGCGCCCAGTTCAGGAAGTAATTCAATCTTTGTAAATGAGCACCAGCTCTGAAGTGTACCTAGCGGCCCTTTCTGTGTATACTTGTGTGTCAGATGTACATAGTCACAGCTTAATAAATCAATCAAAATGCGTACAGTATGTAAAAAATACATAAGGGTGTGAAATGAAAAATGTATGATGTATATATGACTCTACACACCGATGTTCCAAAGCTTCAGTCCTTTCTTGGCCCCCAAGCAGTGCAGTTATTATCTTTCTCCAACCTTCCTTTTAGAGCGGGGGTCTCCAAACTTTTCAAATAAAGGGCCTGTTTATTGTCCTTCAGGCTTTAGGAGGGCCGGATTGTGGCTAGTGGGGGAAGAAAATGCCCTGGGCCCAGCATTGGTGAGAATAAATATGGCCTCAGGGTTGGTGGTCAGTAGGAGTAGTGCCCTTATTAGTAGGAGGAATAGTAACCCAACATTGGTACCGGTGGAAGAAATAGTGCCCCCTTGCTGGTGTCAGTTGGAGGAATATTGCCTCATATCAGTGGAAGGAATAGTGCCCCCTTGCTGGTGTCAGTTGGAGGAATATTGCCTCATATCAGTGGAAGGAATAGTGCCCCCTTGCTGGTGTCAGTTGGAGGAATATTGCCTCATATCAGTGGAAGGAATAGTGCCCCCTTGCTGGTGTCAGTTGGAGGAATATTGCCTCATATCAGTGGAAGGAATAGTGCCCCCTTGCTGGTGTCACTTGGAGGAATATTGGCTCATATCTGATGGAAGGAATAGTGCCCAAAGGGCCAGATAAAGGCTAGCAAAGGGCCACATCTGGCCCTCGGGCCGCAGTTTGGAGACCCCTGCTTTAGAGTAAGGTAGGATAAGTGTTTTTGTACAAACTGCAATTATGTACATGTGTTGATGAACTCTTTATATTACCACCTCAAGAATACAAATCCTATGCATTTGTTGCAGCAGAGGAAGTTCTTAGAACGCATGTAGCACCACTAAAAGGCCCAAGGCTCCTAACACTGCCCTGCCGTAACTCGGAAACCTTTATGACTAAGCCCCGGTGGGTGGGGAGAAACGCGTCAGGGAGGCGTGGCCGGTGAAGTAGCACTGGCTGGGGTCATTCACTAAGACTCCTTTCACACTGGGTCGTTATTGCAGGCGCTATTGCGCTAAAAAATAGCGCCTGCGAACTGACCCAAACAGTCGCTGTTGTGTTTCCAGTGCGAGGGCTTTCACTCGCCGTTTGGAAATGCTTGGAAAGACACGGAAATACTCTGCCTTTCCGAGGTTTGCCGAGGTGTCCTTGGGCCTTTCTGGCCATTTACGGGGCTCTCCGGCTACCCCCCCCCCCCACACCTCTGGCCAAATGCGGTATTGCATACCTTTGAAGTCAATACGGAACTAATTATTTTCGTTTCCATTGACTTCAACGGGGAAACTCGCTTTGATATGCGAGTGCTTTGGATTACGAGCATTCTCCTGGAACAGATTATGCTCGTAATCCGAGGTTCCACTGTATTCACATATGGGTTTTTACAGTATGCCATACCTTTATAATAGGTCATGTGTTTGCCGTTTCAAACTTATGGTGCTCTCATCCTTTAACACTCTGTTCATGCAAAAGTCTATAGAAATGCAATTTTGATTGATCTCATAAGCGTCTCAAACTGACGCCATTGACACAACCCCAAAGCCAAAGCCACAAGCCAAAAGCCCACCAACATAAGCCTTTACTTCAGAGCTACACCCAACAAAACTGAATTGGACCAAAAACTTGAGAAAGTGAGGTCTTTCGTAAATTGACTTATAATAAATAACAGTCGACCTGCCATGGTACCCACCTCCACCATCTTTAGCTTGGAAAAGGCATCCATGACTGCTGGATACAGCACTGTGCCATTCCCATTCTGAATAACCATGGCTGGTACTGCCTGCAGGTACAGAGTTGCGTTGTAGCTTCTCGTCGCTCAAGGCTGGAAGGGTGAAATAACAATTTTGAAAGCAAAGCTGTACTTAGGTTTTAACGTTTTCAATTACCTAGGCCAGTTAAGGGCGAACCTTGGCACCCCAGATGATTTGGAACTACATTTCCCATGATGCTCATGCACTCTGCAGTGTAGTTGAGCGTCATTGGAAATGTAGTTCCAAAACATCTGGGGTGCCAAGGTTTGACCATCACTGACCTAGGCTTAAAATCTTGATAAACACGCACTGCTGGAGGCCACCAAAGGCTGGAGTCAAACACTGCTTTACCACTAATGGCTGAAACTAGAATTCATGTCAATGTTAATTAGACTAGGATAGTGACAATCAATTCTTCAGATTCCCATATATCCATAGAAACACAAAAGTTTGGGCACTCTTGGTCGAATATCATGTTTTTTTTTTTGACAATGAACAGGCATCAACGCAACCTCTGCAGAGAACAAACATAAAAAGACATTTAAGGAGATAGGTGAAAGCAATTTACAGGCTACGAATGGCTTCCCAGTTTACCATGCAGCTGTGCTGAAGCTCAACCAATTTACCTTAATCTAAGTTTGTGTTTATGTAACGCACTTCAGCGGTTTCCAAAGATGTCCTCTCTAGCAGACATGGCTTCCCTTCTACCAGGCCTTGGCTTTCTGTTGGCTCTGACAGCTATTGCTCTCTCTCTGAGGTCTAGCAAAGTTTATCTCTGCCTTCTTCCTCTCCCCAACTATTCTCTGCTGACATGAAATACACAGAGTCCATGCGTAACCATCCACCCACCCCCAGTTGCTAGAAAGCAATAGAAAGGACATACATGTCCATCACTGCCTATTACGTACCTGGTGCTAGAGGCCAATGGAGAGAGAGGGTTTTCTTTTACGGCTAAGTTCCAGACCCCCCTGAGGGTGGAAACAGGAGAGGTCAGGCCCAAAGTAGCATGGGTAGTCTGCTGAACTGTATGCAGGAGGTTCCAGAGTACAGCTGGTGTAGAATCAGCAGACAGGTGGCACCCGTGAGGTGTTGCAGGATTTGGATAATGCAGAGACTGGAGCGTGGTAAGAAGGAAGCCTAGATCATAAGCCCCGGAGGGTAGCAGAGCAAATGCGGTCAGGGGGATAGCTGGGGTCGAATCCAGGAAGCAAACAGGAGACAGGTCAAGGACAAGCCGGGTCGAGATGTCCTCTTATGTGAAATAGATGAGTCTACATCCTGAAGCTTGTGCTGTGTAACTTCCTTTCTGTCTCTGCTTGATATATCACTGATAGTGATGATGAGATAAGGTTCAGGCCGAAACCCATATCAGCCCAAACCCATAGGCAGCTGTTACATGATAGCAGGACAGAGGCCCAATTGGCTGGAGAAGTCACCACCCAAGAATGGCATGAAACAAGGGGACAGGGAAGCTGGTGACATCTTTGAACAAATATGGCCATGTGGTCATATTTGGTCAATCATGTTGCCATCACCCATGGTCATATTAGGTCAATGTTGCCATTGCTCATGGTCATATTAGGTTAATCATGTTGCCATCAACCATGGTAACATTAGGTCAATCATGTTGCCAACACCCATGGTCATATTAGGTCAATAATGTTGCCATTGCTCATGGTCATATTAGGTCAATCATGTTGCCATCAACCATGGTAACATTAGGTCAATCATGTTGCCATCACCCATGGTGTCACGTACCTGGTTTCCAGAGTCTGATGCAGGGTAGCCTCTCTTACGACTCTGGTTCGCGAGCCACTGGATATGGGACAGCGGACTCGGAGCACAGAGGGGTAGGAGTGCCAGGTGGTGATGAGTAGATGCAGGAACGCTGAGTAGAGGATGGGTCAGGACCCGTACGAAGACTGCAACTACAGCGGCACAATAGTTCAGGTGTATAGGAACAGCAGAGTCAGACAAGCCGGGTCACAACAGGTAATATGCAGGTGAAGAGCTGAAGAATAGTCGGTTTAAACAGGCAGGAGGATCTGGCAACGGAGAGGTCAGGCAGGCGGATGGTCAAACAGAGCCGGGTCAGGGTAGGAGAGATGCGAGGAGTCAGACAAGCCGGGTTCAGTGTTCAATCAGGATCCAGGTAGAGTAGTCAGACAAGCCGGGTTCGGAGATCAATCAGGTTTCAGATAAGCAAATAACATGTCTCAGATAGGATCCACGTCAGAACTGCAGATCAGGCAGCAATGTGCTGCAAACAGCAAAGGGTTTTTAAACTGTCTTTTGGCGCCAGCGCTAATTAACGTGCACGTGCGCGCTCCCATGCACGCGCGCGCACCGCTGATGCACGAGCGCGGGACCTGCGAAGGCGCGCCGACAGCCTGGGAGAAGCCCGCATGGAGGAGGACTGCATGGAGGAGGACTGCATGGAGGACGTCTGCGCAGATGAAGATGGCAAGTCGGTGAGTCCCTGACACATGGTCATATTAGGTCAATCATGTTGCCATCACCCATGGTCATATTAGGTCAATCATGTTGCCATCACCCATGGTCATATTAGGTCAATCATGTTGCCATCACCCATGGTCATATTAGGTCAATCATGTTGCCATCATCCATGGTACCATTTGGTCAATCATGTTGTCATCACCCATGACCATATTAGGCCAATAATGTTGCCATCACCCATGGTAACATTAGGTCAATCATGTTGCCATCATCCATGGTAACATTTGGTCAATAATGTTGCCATCACCCATGGTCATATTAGGTCAATAATGTTGCCATCACCCATGGTCATATTAGGTCAATAATGTTGCCATCGCCCATGGTCATATTAGGCCATTCATGTTGCCATCAACCATGGTAACATTAGGTCAATAATGTTGCCATCACCCATGGTCATATTAGGTCAATAATATTGCCAACACCCATGGTCATATTAGGTCAATAATGTTGCCAACACCCATGGTCATATTAGGTCAATAATGTTGCCAACACCCATGGTCATATTAGGTCAATCATGTTGCCATCACCCATGGTCATATTAGGCCAATCAATCATGTTGCCGTCACCCATGCGGCTGCTGGTTGAGGAATCCCTCAGCCTCAGCTAACTGGGCTGGCGGCCTTCTATCATGTGACAGCTTCCGATAGGTTGGGGCCCAACCTTGGCTAATGACCAATCACCAGTCATACTCCAAGCTTCAGTTCAGATTTGAACCTTATTCATTTGATGTTCCTTTCTCATCTGATCTTCTATATGTAAGAGACGACAAGGAGCCTGATAGAGGTGTGTTTGGGCATACTGCCCTCCCATCACAAGCCGGGTTACCAGAGCACAATCAATACAAAGGACTGATGTATCAAGACTCTGTTGCTATACAATGTTGCAGTCTGATCACGGGGGGGGGGCAGACTGGGGAAATGCTTCCTCCTTCCTGGAGCAGACTGATGACATAATCTCAGCCTTGGCAAAGTCACTGTGTTGGTGCTCCCAGAAGGTTTTTTAATGAGAAAAATTGGAATGTTGCATATTTTCAGGAATTTAAAACTTGAGTAAGTATTGGAGTTTACTTTTAATGCACAATTACTTTTTTTTTTCAAATGTAATAGATCTTAAGAAATAACACATTATGTGTTATTTCTTAAGATCTATTACATTTGAAAAAAAAAAAGTAATTGTGCATTAAAAGTAAACTCCAATACATACTAACATTTTGTTGCATGTCTAAAAATGTGACCACCCTGTGAGTTAGCACCAAGTGACACCCCTCTGACGGAAGTCTCCGTGTATTTAAGACTTTTAGTTCTTGCTCTCAGAATGTTTTTCTATTCTACTTTGCACAATGTTTCAAGTTCAATAATATTCAAATGTCGTATTGCACATGCCAAATCCGTGACTTACAAGCCGAATGCTCAATATAATAACCAAGTCCAACAAATACACAGGAATTGTGCATTAAAAATTCCACAAATAAATATTTTTTATGTTTGTTCTTTGCAGAGCTTGTTGTCACCAAACCAACAAACATGTCGTTTTTTTACCCGCAGTGTCCAAAATGTGTGCGCAAAGCTGTATTATAATATATATTTTTTTTAAATCCATCTCTTAATGAATCCTGACATTAAAGTGTAATGTAAACCCAAAATCAATTTTTCATGCCGAACCGTTTTTTTAAATCTGAACTGAATTTAAATCAGCGCCGATCCTAGGGTCACAGGCGCCTGGGTGCAGAAATATTTCTGGCGCCCCCACATGGTCGTGGTCATTTTACTAACTCCTTACTAACTCCTCCCCTTTACCCTCAACCACAGAAATGCTCCCACACAAAGCCTTCATTACCCTGGGATCCTTACATGATCTCTTAACAATAAACAAAAGTGTGAGAGCCCAGGTGCTTTCAAACTGGAGCGGTGCGCTGGCAGGACATCAAAAAAAAAATTTAAGTAGCTTCTTTGAGCCACGTTAGTGTGTGTATACACCGCTCCTAAAGTGCCCCTGCCCATTGAAACCAATGGTCAGCGCCTGCAAAGCGCCAATTGGCCACTAGTGGGGGCTAAAAGTACTTCTAAAACTACGGTAAAGCGCTGCTAAAACTAGCGGCGCCATGCCACCGACTCCCCCGCACTGTCAGTGTGAAAGGGCTCTTAGTACATCTCATTATACATCACATCTGTAGATGTACTACTGAGGTGCAGGAAGGGACAGTGGCTGTGTATCCTATGCAATCTATCATGCCATAAAACATCTAGAGCAGGGGTAGCCCAGAGCACGTGTAAAGGGATGCTGGGGATGCCATCCTCCAGCACATTGAACACTGTGACTCACCTAGGTTCTCTCTGCAGCCCGAGATAGAGATGGGAGGGGGAGGCATTCCAACTGGAGTTGGTGTAGACAGTGTGGGATCCCAGAATCCCCGTGTGAGGAATTCATTCCTGCACATCAGCATTCAGCGGCCACTGAAAACTAGAACCCTTGTGTCAGGAAGAGGAGCAGCCCCTCCCCCCGAGCACTGCCAGAAGGAGGAGAGAACTCTGGCACTTTGGTGCCCCCACCTCTGCAGGCACCTGGTTGTAAAGCACCCTGCGCTCCCATTTTTTTTTTAAATCTGTTGCAAAGCTCCTTTCCTAGACTTCTTTGTAGGCTGATAAAGCTTAACCACCGATTGACAAAAAGCAGCAGCGTTGCCACCCTGTTGCACAAGCTTTAGTTGGCCACCTATTTTAAAATACCGGATAGATAGCTCAATGACCAACTCAATGACCACACAGCAAGGTGACAATGCTTACTGCTAAATACAAGGCAATGGCTAAATGTTGTGCCATGACCAGTAAGGTCTCTGGGTAAGAAACTTTGAGGCACTGTACTTGCCAAAGTTAAGCCAAATGTTCCAAAGTTAAGCTCCGAGAAGTAAGAGTCAGTGGCAGTTGGTGCTCAATATTTTGAGGGGGTGGCAAACCAACGCCACCCCCACGTGGGAGACGGACAAGAAGACATCTGTCCCCCCAAAACCCCCCCCTGCGGGAGATAGACAGGAAGGTGGCAAGCCCCCCCTGTGGGAGACGAACGTGAAGGCAACGATCACCCCCCGTGCGGGAGATGGACAGACAGAGGCCTCCTTACCTTCGGACAGGGGTAGGAAACCTCAGCCCTCCAGCTGTTTTGAAACTACAAGTCCCACGAGACATTGCAAGACCCTGACAATCACAGGCATGACTCCTAGAGGCAGAGGCATGATGGGATTTGTAGTTTCACCACAGCTGCAGTGCCGAGGTTGCCTACCCCTAATAGGAGGTGGATTACAAGAATCCGGGGTAGGGCAGCTGCTCCTCGCTCCGGGGGCCATTGCTTCCCCTCCCGGTTGAACAGGAAGTGGGTACTGAGACCCGATTGGCCAGGAGATCCTAAGACTCCCTGGCCAATCAGGTCTCAGGACCCAATTGCTGAGTGGTGGGGAAGAGAATCAGGAAGACAAGAGCGAATATTAATTGTCAGTTGCCAACAGAGAGAGCAAGTGGGATGGGGAACCGCAGCACCCGCTACATGCGCTCCGCCTCTAGACACAGACAAGGAGGAGAGAGGGGAGCACTTTGGAGCTTCGGCGCCCCCACCTCTGCGGCGCCTGGGTGTGGAGCACCCCGGGCACCCTGCCTAGGATCGGCCCTGTCTCTAAACATGTCTGAACAAACACGATGTTGTGACTATGGATCTCACATAATTCCATGAATAATAAAGAAAAAATATACAGCATAGGTACACCATTAACCCTTCAGTTACACTTGAACTAAGATTAATGCTGTGATCCTGGGACATGGCCCAGGACACAGCAGCAGTGGAATAGAACACAAATACATGGGAGTGTCCCAGAAAACCCGGGACAGCTGGCATCGATGATCAACCGATTTACCCAAAAAAAATTTGCTTAGGAAAACCGTTTACGATGCACAGACTGAAAAATAGATTATGGGTTTAAGCAGGATTTCACCCTATAACCATGTTTTCATACCCATATATGTAAATTTCACACCAACGACTGCTAAACCAACCCTGGTATTTTAGTTTAGAATCAACTTCTATACTAGCCTTGCTATTCGTTAAAACGGATTAACTATACGGTAGAAGAGGGTTCATTTTTTTTTTTTTTAGACTCAAATCGTTTTATTTAACTAAGACTAATCAATAATATCCAGCAAACGCTTCAAGTAACTTCATGTATGGATGAAATAGAGCACAGGGCACTCGTTTTACATGGTTTAGTTTGTATACATGTATATAGCACATGACGTTTGTCTTTATTTAGTGCATACAAAACTCAAAAAATGTCATAGACTCAGATAAACAGAAGAGCTTTTAGAGTGAGTAGAAAACACAATGTAAAAAAATAAATAGAAAATAAAAAAAATAACAGAAAAAATAAAGTGTTTAATGGTTTTTAGAGAAGGGCACCATTTTCACGATTTCTTTATTTTAATGCGGCAATAAACAGAAATTAATTTGCTTTGCATAATGTCAGGTACGTTTATAAAAACAAGAATGCAAATGATTTGGTTGTTCATGGGCACCAATGCGCACATGAATATTAAGCGTGCTGCAGCATATAAAAGTTATTAAATTTTGAAGTCGTTTCAGGTTGGGTTAATTTACAAGGCTCCTTCATTGGAGCTCGGAGAATCCCAGATCTCAAAATCACCGCAATGGTTTTTTTCGTAGGAAGAACACAGTCAAAGGAGAATGATTTCACGCAGAAGTGCTCCTGGTAGACTGTAAGTTGAAAGACTATACAAGATATGGCCGATGCTTTGTGGACACCTGACCATCACACCAGCTTGTTGGACATCCTTTTCCAGAGTCATGGTTGTTAACTTGGAGGTGTCCCCCTGTTTTTGCTATAACAGCCTCCACTCTTCTGAGAAGGATTCAGGCAAAATGGTGGGGGGGCCAGGGGTTGAGGACATGGCGTAGCATCCTCAGGCATGGGGGGGGGGGGGCACCAAGTGGCAAGCACCATATTCACAGTACAGAGCAGTGGCAGGCAGCTAGCAGACAGGGCCTCCCTTCTACCAGGCCATGGCTTTCTGTTGGCTCTGACAGCTATTGCTCTCACACTGAGCTCTAGCATATTCAATCTCTGCCATTGTCACCCCAACTATTCTCTCCTGACATGAAATACACACAATGCATGCACAACCACCCACCCACCCCCAGTTGCTAGAAAGCAATAGAAAGGACACACATGTCCATCACTGCCTATTACGTATCAGGCGCTAGAGGCCAATGGAGAGAAAGGGTTTTCTTTGTGGCTAAGTTCCAGACCCCCCCGAGGGTGGAAACAGGAGAAGTTAGGCCCGAAGTAGCATGGGTTCGAACTGTTTGCTCAATTCTACTTGATACTTTGTGCCCATTTGTGAGGTCAGGTACAGATATTGGATGAGAAGACCTGGCTCACAATTAACATTCCCGTTTCCAAAAGATGGTCAGTAGGGTTGAAGTTAGGGCTCTTTGTAGGCCATTTGAGTTCCTCCACACCAAACTGGTCAAACCATGTCTTTATTAAGTTGACTTTGGACACTGGGGCACATTCATGCTGGGAGAGAAAAGGTCCTTCCCCAAACTGTAACCTATATGAGCTTGTTGGACATCCCATTATAAACCAATGGCCAATAATATGGAATTAATCCCATTTTCTGGCTACTATAGCTACCACTCTTCTGGGAAGACCTTCCACTAGATTTTTTCGTTTTTCTTGGTACTTTGTGCCCATTTGTGAGGTCAGGTACTGATGTTGGACTAGAAGACCTTGCTCCCAATCGGTGTTTCAATTCATCAGAAAGGTGTTCAGTTGGGTTCGAACTGTTCACTAAACTCTACTTGATGCTCTGTGCCCATATGTGAGGTCAGGTAAAAGTGTTGGATGAGAAGACCTGGCTCACAATTAATGTTCCGATTCCCAAAGATGTTCAATAGGGTTGAACTCAGAGCTCTTTGTAGGCCTTTTGAGTTCCTCCACACCAAACTGGTCAAACCATGTCTTTATGGAGCTGGTTTCATGCACAGGGGCACAGTCATGTGGGTACAGACAAGGGCCTTCCCCAAACTGTAACCTATATGAGATTTTTGGACATGTGACCTGGCTCACAATTGGTGTTTCAATTCATCACAAAGGTGTTTAGTAGGGTTCAAACTGTTCGCTCAACTATACTTGACACTTTGTGTCCATATGCGAGGTCAGGTACAGATTCCAAAAGATGTTCAGTAGGGTTGTGGGGGTCAAGGCTCTTTTGTAGGCCAGAAGAGCTACCACTCTTCTGGGAAGACTTTCCACATGATTTTGGAGTTTTTCTTTGTACTTTGTGCCCATTTGTGAGGTCGGGTACTGATGTTGGACTAGAAGACCTTGCTCCCAATCAGTGTTTCAATTCATCAGAAAGGTGTTCAGTTGGTTTTGAAATGTTCACTCAACTCTACTTGATACTCTGTGCCCATATGTGAGGTCAGGTACAGATGTTGAATGAGAAGACCTGGCTCACAAATAGCGTTCCAATTCCCAAAGATGTTCAGTAGGGTTGAGGTCAGGGCTCTTTGTAGACCAGAAGAGCTACCACTCTTCTGGGAAGACTTTCCAGTCAAACAAATTGGTACTTTGTGCCCATATGTGAGGTCAGGTACTGATGTTGAACTAGAAGACCTTGCTCACAATTGGTGTTTTAATTCATCACAAAGGTGTTCAGTAGGGTTTCAACTGTTCGCTCAACTATACTTGATACTTTGTCCCATATGTGAGGTCAGGTACAGATTCCAAAAGATGTTCAGTAGGGTTGGGGTCAAGGCTCTTTGTAGGCCAGAAGAGCTACCACTCTTATGGGAAGACTCTTTTGGAGCGTGTCTTGGTACTTTGTGCCTATTTGTGAGGTCAGGGCTCTTTGTAGGCCTCTTTGTAGGCCATTTGAGTTCCTCCACACCACACTGGTCAAACTATGTCTTTATGGAGCTGGCTTCATGCACAGGGCGGGAACAGAAAAGGGCCTTCCCCAAACTGCTACCACAAGGTTGGAAGAGCACAACATTTGTGTATGCTGTAGCATTGACAGATCCTGTCCTGTCTCTGGCCATACGAGTACGAGCCAGATCAGAGGCGGCTCTAGGTTCTGTGAGGCCTTTAGACGTAACTTAGACATGAGGCCCTACTCACGCCCATAATGGAAAAAATGTAAGCGATAAAAATTAACTGCATAAATTGCATAGATTAAGCGCCATAAAGTGCTGGTGTCAGCGCACTCTTTCTCGGCACTGGCATCAGCTTGTTCTAAGTACTGGTGTCGGGACACTTTTTCTAAGTCCCCCCTCAGGGGAGATGAATAGGTGTCCCTGTCCCCAGGGGAGATGAATAGGTGTCCCTGTCCCCAGGGGAGATGAATAGGTGTCCCTGTCCCCAGGGGAGATGAATAGGTGTCCCTGTCCCCAGGGGAGATGAATAGGTGTCCCTGTCCCCAGGGGAGATGAAGGGGGTCTCTGCCCTTAGGGGAGATTATGGGGAGTCCCTGTCCTCAGGGGGCAGAACTCTGGATGGGGAGGACTCTGGGCTGAGCGGCGCTGCATGGGGAAGGATCGAGGGACACGGAGGAGCTGGTGCCCGGCCCAAACACCCAAGTAGGGAATGTGAGCCAGGGGAGGGCTGGCAGCCTTAGACCTGGGGGGCAAGTTCAGTCAGGTGGCCATTGAACCGCCAAATCAGCTCACCATCTATGGCCCATCTGGTTTTTCAATGCAGCCTCACCAGTGCAGCCAACTCCAGTGCCCATCAATTCAGCCTGATCATTGGGGCAGGTTACATGGGGTGGTCAGCTATGGGTTGCAACAGTTAGCGGTCGGCCGCCGTGGCCATGCCCCCGGCCCAACTTCCTAGACCAGAATAAAAAAAATGGTAGCGGGCAGCGCCTGCTGTAATGCCTCTGTCATTATCTGTAATGATTCTCGCTTTCCCCTTCATGTTTTTACTGATTTCAACCCAGTTTCTTGCAATCAGGCTCAGTTTGGCCAATGCGCCGCGTCACTTCCGGTGCGCGGTCGCATGCGTTCCACTCTGGAACGCGGAAGTGCGCCTCAGCGTTCCCCGGCTTCCTCACACGCTTGCTTGCTTTTTAAACCCTCAGAGATGGCGGCTAGGTGTTCCACAATTCTCGTAGGACGCCTGCCGCCTCCTGAGTGTCTGAACCCTGCATCACCAGCCGGATTACTAGATCCGGAACACGATACCTACCTTTTGGAGACCCTGAACAGAATACTCAAGCCCTGAGCAATACAGCTGAACAAGCATAAGCTACCATCACTACCTCCTCCCCTAGGACAATCTCCAGATACAGTTTACAGCGACTTGGCTTATCACTAGGAACTATCTTCTACAACTAAGGGGACAAGCAACTAACCGCAAGTATAATGGTTTACCAGTAATAATATAGAGCAAGCCTGTGACACCTACAGACTGACCATATATTAATGCCAAGTACATACTGTCATAAGTAACTTCACTTGCATCTCCTGTTTGATCTGAGGAAGATAGTTATCCTATGCTATACCACTGTAATCCATACATGCCTGTTACCTTAACACAAATGCCTATGAAGGAATAGGTATTAACAGTATCATATTTTGGTGTCTTAATAAGAGGTTGTGATGACCTGATCCCTGAACTTTCTAGCTATTATAGAGAGTGAATAAGGGTATCATACCTGAGAAACCTCTGCAGCTGCGATCCATACCATTTACATAACCCAAGACTGCAGGGTCTTTACACCTGCCGGCCATTTTGAACATAAGTCAATTTCCACCCTGCCCCCTGGCCCAGCCCTCCCTGAATGTGACACAGAGCAGCCAGTGCGGTAGAGACAGGAGCTCTGCTACTCACCCCATCATCCAGCCACCCGGGCGCTGCTATTCATACCCACCTCTAGCTCTTTAATTCTGCAAATTAGGTGGTCGCGAGGCCTTAGGCAACCGCCTAATTAGAGAGCCGCCTCTGAGCTAGATATCTATGGGTCGGTCCCTTTACAATATCCACACCCCTATTGCAGAGATTCCTTTGTTATAGGATATAAATATATATAGTGAGGAGGAAAGGGAGAGGAAAAGATATATATGCACGCAAATACAAATAAAGAAATCGTGTAAATATTGGTTGGGTAGCGTGCTGTCTCTATGTAAGCTGTTTTATATAACCTACGAACAAATGTTGGCGTAAAATACTGTAATTTATCCCGCTGTAAATGCTGTATTTATCTTGTACGCTTCTAGAATTTTCCACTTGTCAAAGGGATCAGATGAATGCTGAAATAGCTATTGTTTTTAATTTTTATTTTATTTTTATTTTTTTCTCTGTGCCCAGCAAATAAGTAGAGTTGCAATTTTTTTGATATTGTCCCCAATGTATTTTCTTTAATAAAATGTTTTTAAATGTTGCAGAAAAAAAACTAAATAAAAAAGAAGAGAATCCACTTCACTTTCCCATCTGATAATGGTTCAAGAAGAACCCCCTGAGGGTCTCTAATACAAAGTGTACCCCCCCCCCCCCCACCACCACCACCACCTCTCCTCCACTCCCTTCTGTCTCTTTTCATAGAAGTATATAGAATTCTCCTGTGGCACTCCGAGCTCCGAGCTGCATGTATTTACCTAGACATAAATGTTAATTCTGATGGGGCTTGAATACATTATCTGTAGTCTTCACTTCAGATGTCATGTTACCTTTTTAACTGTGTTTCTATGTCAGCAATAAATAAATGTATTAAATCGTTTCTTGGATTTTTTTTTTTTTTTAACGTATGATTTGCCATTTTTAATGGTGGATAAGGAAATTTTTGAAAGGAAAACATCTGGCGTCCTCTATGTATCGTAATAGAAGTCATATCAAAGTAGGGCTTCAACGGTAGAGGTTGACTTCACACACTGAGATCTGGGGCAGGCCCGTCGCTACAGGACAGGCAAAACAAACAATTGCTTGGGGCCCCAAGCCGGCTTGGGGCCCCCAACTTCCCCTTTTTCAGTCTGTAGCGTGGCCCAGCTCCTCTTCCTTCCTCCTGGAGTCCTGTCAGGACTGACAGGAAGTGCACACTGAGGGTCAGATTCACAAAAGAGATATCTCCTGATACGCCGTCGTATCTCTGTGATCCGCCCGTCGTATCTATGCGCCTGATTCATAGAATCAGTTACGCATAGATAGCCCTAAGATCCGACAGGTGTAATTGACTTACACCGTCGGATCTTAGGATGCAATTCTAGGCCGGCCGCTAGGTGGCGATTCCATTCCATTCCATTGCGGTCGGCGTAGAATATGCAAATGACTAGTTACGGCGATTCACGAACGGACGTTTTACCCGACGCTCTAAATTTACGTTGTTTCCGTCGAGATACGCTGCGTAAAACTAAGGCTGCCCTCTAGGTGGCCGTCATTCCCGCGTCGAAATTTTAAAATTCACGTCGTTTGCGTAAGTCGTCTGTGAATGGCGCTGGACGCCATTTACGTTAACGTCGAAAACCAATGACGTCCTTGCGACGTCATTTAGCGCAATGCACGTCGGGTAATTTGACGGACGGAGCGTGCGCAGTACGTTCGGCACAGGAAACGCGCCTAATTTAAATGGTGCCCGCCCCATTTGAAGTAGGCGGGCTTGCGCCGAGCGGATTTACGTTACACCGCCGCAAGTTTACAGGTAAGAGCTTTGTGAATCAGGCACTTACGCTGTAAACCTGCTGCGGTGTAACGTAAATGAGATACGTTATGCCGCCGCAGCGTAACGTATTTGTACCTGAATCTGACCCTGAGTGCTCACTTCCTTTCAGTCCGGCCGGGAACACAGGAAACTGAATCTCCTGTACCGTGCGGTACCAGGCCCGGGTACTATCTGATAGGGGACTGGGGACCCATAATGATAGAACACCGGACTGACAGGAGGAAGAAGAGCTCGGCCAAGCTACAGCGGCAGGGAAGAAGGGGAGGTGAGAATAGAAAAACATAGGGACTAGGGAGGGGGGGAAGGAGTAAGAACATGGGCGTAAAAAATTAGTGTAGCGCTAACGTAGGCTTTGTGTGCAGGGGGGGGGTGTTTGGGGGACCCCATTTTGCTTGGGCCCCCAAATTTCTTCAAACGACCTTGATCTGGGGGACACCCTTCTGACCACACAGAATTTTGTTGAGTTTCTGCGCCTATTTTCTGAGAAAAAAGCCCGGTGCTACATACATCTTGGTTGTTCTTATTGTGCTCCTCCATTGCATATATTTTGGGTACCTCTAAAGGGCACAATAGAATGTTCCCTCCTACCTCTTAGGGGAGGGCTGGGCCAGGGGGCAGGGTGGCAATTGCCTTCCAGGCGGCTCAAACATATGTTCAAAACGTCCGGCAGCCGCTGCCCACTACCATTTTCTTTTTTTTATTCTGCTCTAGGAAGTCGGGCCGGGGGCACGGCCACATCGGCTTACCCCAGCTGTTGCATTCCGGAAGTTGTAGTCCACGCTCAAGCTCCCGGTGGATGGAAATCAGAGCAGCGCAGTAGAAACTACAACTCCCTGGACCCGGATTCTTGGAAGCAGGCAGAGGCAGTGCGTGCCAGGGAGTCGGGACGCATGGCTGCAGGGCTGGGCGCGGGCTGCAACTTGACCCCAGGACCAAGAGCATTCCTTCATCTTCCGCCCTCACGGTAAGGCCTTGGCCTCGGCCTTCCGTTTAACATGGGAGTCTATGGAAGGGGTGCCCAGCTTTGAAAAATCGGTGCTCCCCTGCCGTAGGTCCCCCAGACAGCGTCCAGCGCCATTCACGATTCACTTACGCAAACTACGTAAATTTAAAATTTCGCGACGCGGGAACAACGGGTATACGTAACATTGGCTGCCCCTGCTAACAGCAGGGGCAGCCTTACGCGAAAACCGCCATACGGAAACTACGTAAATTGCTTACGCAGGGCTCGCGCAACGTTGTGAATCGGCGTTAGTATGCAATTTTCATACTATACGCTGAGCACAACGGGAACGCCACCTAGCGGCCATCGTAAGAATGCAGCCTAAGATATGCGGGTATAAGAGCCTTATGCCGCGCATATCTTAGGCTGTAGTCGGCGTAACGAGGTTCCTGAATCAGGAACATTCGTTACGCCGGGGCAAGTAAGCAATTGCGCTGTGTAACTTATGGTTACACAGGCGCAATTGCTTCTTGAATCCAGGCCTGTGTTATCACACGAATAAAACGCGTGATTTGATCCCCATACACGTACATTCGTAAATATCAAAGCAAGGTAATTGCTACAAACTTGCAATCTATACAAACAGGATGAATAAAATTTGTATATTTTAAGGGTGATATTTAACTCTAGCGAGTGTACGGAATTCCTTATCTCCAAAAAAATGGAACGTGAATAATTTAGCCGGCGTTCCTCTTTAAAGGCACAAAAACTTCTATTTTTATTTTTCCCCTTAAAATGCTATTTTTTTTATTGGGTGGAGATGACCTTTAACCACTTGTCCACCGGAGGACGTCATATGACGTCCCTCCACTTTGTGCGGTGATATCTGAATGATGGGTGCAGCTACAGGCATCATTCAGATATCGCCGTCTTCAGCCACCGATTCTGCGCACGATAAGAAAGATCAAAGCGGCGATTCCACTGCTTGATCGTTCTTATAGGCAGCGGGAGGAGACGTCCGTCCCCCCCCTCCCGCCGCCATCCGGTGCTTCTCCGGGCTCTCCCGTGCCATCGGGGGGCCCGGAGAGCGAATCGGTCGGCGCTGCCTGGAAAAGAATAGAGATGACTGGTGACCAGATGGTCACCAGTCATCTCTATGACCGTCGGATGCCGGGGTGCGACGTGATGACGTCACGCCCGGTATCCGGAAGTAAACAAAGCCACAATCGCGGCTGTCGGCATGTGATCGGTGATTTTTTTTCCCCACTGATTTCATGCTTGTAAGCCTGGAGGAGAGATGTGAGGTCTTATTGACCCACCCCCTCACATCTCTCCATAAAGAGGACCTGTCACACTGATTCCTATTACAAGGGATGTTTACATTCCTTGTAATAGGTATAAAAGTGATAAAAAAAAAAAGTGTAAAAATAAAAAAAATTAAGTAAAATAAAACATTTTTTTTTCCCAAAACGCCCCTGTCCCCGTTATCTTGCGCGCAGAAGCGAACACGCATGCAAGTCCCGCCCACATATGTAAACGCCGTTCAAACCCCACATGTGAGGTATCGTCGCGTGCGTTAGAGCGCGTGCAACAATCCTAGCCCTAGACCTCCTCTGTAACTCGAAAATAGTAACCTGTAAAAAATGTTAAAGCGTTGCCTATGGAGATTTTTAAAGGGTCACTAAAGGATTTTTTTTTAGCTAAATAGCTTCCTTTACCTTACTGCAGTCCTGGATTCATGTCCTCATTGTTCGTTTTTGCTTTGATGTTGCTGTAATTCCTCTCTGTTCTGGACACTTCCCGGTTGTCTGTTTCCTGATCACCACAGTACTGGGAGATTTCTCACTGTGGTGACTATTCAAGGAGGTGTGATTACTGTGTGTCAGCACCAATCCAGTTTCGTTTTACAAAGCATCACTGCCCTCTATTGGCTCTTTGTCTCTGTACATCAGAGAACCAGGAAACAACAGCAAAAACGAAACTAAACTGCAGGTACATTATATGATTGGTTTTTATCTATTTATAATTATTTTTAGAGGGAATCAGTTAACTATTATGGCCCGGATTCAGATAGAGATACGACGGCGTATCTCCTGATACGCCGTCGTATCTCTGAGTTGCATTGGTCGTATCTATGCGCCTGATTCATAGAATCAGGTTCCGCATAGATCTCCCTTAGATCCGACAGGTGTAAGTGACTTACACCGTCGGATCTTAGGCTGCAATCTCCCGCTGGCCGCTAGGTGGCGTTTCGTTTTTTGTACGCGACGAATATGCAAATGAGGAGTTCCGCCGATTCAGAAACGAACGCCCCGCCCGTCGCTTTTTTTTTACGTCGCTTGCTTTTCCCGGCGTATAGTTACCCCTGCTATGTGAGGGGTATCCTATGTTAAGTATGGCCGTTGTTCCCGCGCCGAGTTTTGAATTTTTACGTAGTTTGCGTAAGTCGATTCAGAATACGGCCGGACGCAAGTTACGCTCACGCCGAAAACCAATGACGTCCTAGCGACATCATTTGGAGCAATGCACACTGGGGAAAATCGTGGACGGCGCATGCGCTGTTGGATCGGCGTGGGGACGCGTCTGATTTAAATTGTAGACGCCCCTAGCCGTGGAATTTGAATCCCGCCGGGGGATTTACGATACGCCGCCGCAAGTTTTGAGGTAAGTGCTTTCTGAATACAGCACTAGCCTCAAAAACTTGCGCCGGTGGATCGTAAATCAGATAGATTACGTAATGTGTTGGGGCGCTCGCCAATTAAGAATAATAATTAGTAAATAAATAATCTAAAATCCCATGCAATTTCCGTGCACTAAGTGCATGACAATATACAACATCAAAAATGTGCAGCACTAAGGTGCATGATAAGTAATAAGTGATAAACAGGTGTATCCATACATTGAAAATATATTCAAGCAAACGGCACTGGATGTGCAAAATAAGTCCAATATAAACAATAAAAATAAATATCTTCATGCAATTGTGCAAAAACCCATTGAAAGTGCAAAATAAAATAAAAAAATCATAGGGTATCCTATGATTAAGTGGCGTGCACAGCCCCGATACGCGTGAGGGAAGTGTTGCTAAATTTAGTTTCAATGTATGGATGCACCAGATTAGCACTTATTTAATTGATCCGGAATTTTTGAATTTTGCACCTTTAATGCGTTTTTGCACAATTGCATGAAGATATATATATATATATGTTTACATTGGACTTATTTTGCACATCCAGTGCCGTTTGCTTGAATATATTTTCAATGTATGGATGCACCTGTTTAGCACTTATTACCTATCATGCACCTTAGTGCTGCACATTTTTGATGTTGTATCTTGTCATGCACTTAGTGCACGGATATTGCATGGGTTTTTAGATTATTCATTTACTAATTATTATTCTTAATTAGCGAGCGCCCCAAAACATTACCTTCAATTACTGTTTTAAGTGTGTGAACACCCAATCGTTGTGGCTGCTGCTGTAGCCCATCCGTTATTTAGTATTCAATAGTGTGGTTTGCGCATCTAGTTACCCCCCATTCCATTTAAATTCATGAAACAGTTTTTTTCCCCCCAAAAAAGGCGTTTGAAAAATTATTGCGCAAATACCGTGCGAGAAAAAAAGTTGCAATGACCGCCATTTTTTTCCCTAGTGTGTCTGCTAAAAAAAAATATATATATATATATAATGTTTGGGGGATCTGATTAATTGTCTAGCAAAAAAATGGTGATTTTTTTACATGAAGGAGAGAAGCGCCAGAATAGGCGCGGTGGACAAGTGGTTAAGCCCCGTAGTATCAATAAATCGGCTTTCCCCCGATGCATGGTGGCGTGAAGTACGCAGGTGAAAACGGCGCGCTCGGCCGTAAGCTGATACCGTATTTCTGCCTTGTTATCCACTAAGCCTCTTAATTTTATTTAAAATTAATTTGTAGAAGATAAATGGCGTAGCGGCTTCCAAATGCCAGCGCCCCAGTCAGCAGAACCCGCTGCGACAGAACACTTTTTTTTTCCAGTGGAAGGTTTATTCACAATAACTCACTCAGCAATTTGAGACCTCGGCTCCTCTGACAAGAATTAATGTGTTTGCTTGTACTCTTAGAATGTCATTGATCGAGCTAAGCAAACACTGTGGAATTTTTTTCAGTCGAAACTTTATTTTTTATTATTATTTTTATTTTTTATATTTTATTTTCAAGGCAACGTGCCTTTTTTTTTTTTTTTTTTCGCCCACGCCAATCGCAACAACGACAAAAAAATAAAAATAAAAAAAATACTCGGATTGAATGGGAAGAAATGAGACGGCGCGGCTGATTTACTGAAGGAATTTAGAAACGTTCACGCAAGAAAAGAGCGAAGATTCATTTCAATTATCGAATCGCGGGAAAAAAAAAAAGCGAATTCTTGTTTATTTATTTCATCTGCACGTGATTGGAAAATTGAAATGGATGTTTTTTTTTTCTTTTTTTTTTGGGTGAACCTTTGCAATTTCTTTAGTAAATCAGCATTTTCTTTTTTTCTTTTTTTAGGGGTCCGGAGGTCCCCAGGTGCCAGGAGAGCCCCAGGGCCCCAGATGGTAACCCCCCTTTTTTTTATTTATTTTTTATAAAAAATATATATTTGTTTTAATATATATATATATATATATATATATATTTTTTTTTTTTTAAAGGGCCAATTTTATTTTTATTTTTTGTTTTTTTAGGAGCTCGGAGGTCCCAAGGGGTCCAGAGATCCCCAGGGCCCCAGATGGCAACCCCCCTTTTTTTATTTATTAAAAAAATATATTTTTTTTAATATATTTTAATTTTATTTTTTATTAAAGGGCCAATTTTTTTTTAGGGGTCCGGATGACAACCCCCCTTTTTTTTAATAATTTGTTTTTTATATATATTTTTCTTTATTTCTTCTGTTTTTTGTAAAGGCCCCCCCCCCCCCGCTTCTCAATTTGCGGCAGCACCAACAAAACCCCCCCCCCCTGGTTCTCTGCTCCAGGGGGCCCATGCCTGAAGCTGTGTAAGGGGCCCCATAATTCCTGATGGCGTCCCTGTTCTTCCGTGTCGTCAGATGAAAAGATACTTGTACTACATAATTGTAGAAGAATGTTCAATCAGATCGTATTTGCAAGTTGTGAGGCCACAGCTTAACCACTTAAGGACCGCCTCCTGCACATATACGTCGGCAGAATGGCACAGCTGGGTACAGGTACGTCCTCTTTAAATGCCCAGCCGTGGGTCGTGCGCCCGCGGCGCGCTCCCGCGACCCGGTCCGAAGTTCCGTGACCGCGGGACCTGCGGACCCGATCGCTGCTGGAGTCCCGCGATCGGTCCCCGGAGCTGAAAAACGGGGAGAGCCGCGTGTAAACACTCCTTCCCCGTTCTTCACTGTGGCGCCGTCATCGATCGTGTGTTCCCTTTTATAGGGAAACACAATCAATGACGTCACACCTACGGCCACACCCCCCTACAGTTAGAAACACAAATGAGGTCACACTTAACCCCTTCAGCGCCCCCTTGTGGTTAACTCCCAAACTGCAATTGTCATTTTCACTGTAATCAGTGCATTTTCAATGCATTTCTGCTGTGAAAAGGACAATGGTCCCAAAAATGTGTCAAAATTGTCCGAAGTGTCCGCCATAATGTCGCAGTCACGAAAAAATCGCTGATCGCCGCCATTAGTAGTAAAAAAAAATAATGAATAAAAATGCAATAAAACTATCCCCTATTTTGTAAACGCTATAAATTTTGCGCAAACCAACCGATAAACGCTTATTGCGATTTTTTTTTACCAAAAATAGGTAGAAGAATACTTATCGGCCTAAACTGAGGGAAAAAAATATGTTTTATATATTTTTGGGGGATCTTTATTACAGAAAAAAGTAAAAAATATTGCATTTTTTTCAAAATTGTCGCTCTATTTTTGTTGATAGCGCAAAAAATAAAAACCGCAGAGGTGATGAAATACCACCAAAAGAAAGCTCCATTTGTGGGGAAAAAAAGGACGCCGATTTTGTTTGGGAGCCACGTCGCACGACCGCGCGATTGTCAGTTAAAGCGACGCGGCGCCGAATCGCATAAACTGGCCAGGTCCTTTAGCTGCCTAAAGGTCCTGGTCTTAAGTGGTTAACTTTTACTGTGTGTTTTTTTTTTTTTTAATTTGTCAAAAAAAATCAAAAAAGCGGAAATATTCAACCGGTCATTTTAAAAGAACATAAATAGAAAAATGGACAGTTTCTATCTCTCGCAGCGTTACGGGAAGGGAGATTGCGCCGCTCGGGCCGCCATGAAAAAAACATTTATTCCAACGCCTCCGCCTGATCCTTGTTAATGTTTTATTTATAATCTATTATTGGTCAGGAAGATGAGAAACGGCTTATTTATAGCCCTGGCAACATATCAGAGTTGAAATGTTTTGTAATATTTCCTCCGGTGACAAAAATATTAATGTCGCCCTGTCAAGCCGGCGTGTGGGGGGGTGGGGAAAAAAATGGCGAAAAGACGGAAGGCGCATTTCTTGGAACGGGGGAAATTGCACATTACGCGATTCTGGATTCTGTATTCCCTCTCCGATCTCTCGCTTCTGCGAACAATTGAAGAGCAAAGTACCATCCAGGCACTTCCTGTCTCCACCAGGCATGCTTAAATCTTGACACTTCCCCGTAATGCATTCCTTCAATATGTTCCTCGGATTAGTCTAGGGTTACGCTCAGAGTCATCTCATAAACCAAGAAAGTTCTGATATTACTCACAGACGGTGGCGAGAAAAATTTATTATACGAGCGCGGAATATGTTATCCGCTAGATAGCGTATCGAAAAAAATAAAATGATACTTGGTAGGATTGTTGTCAGGCCCGTCGCTACAAGGCACTTGCTTGGGGTCCCCAAGCTGGCCTGGGGCCCCAAGCATGGCCCTTGCCGTGCTTTCTACAGCGCTAGAGCCTGCAGCAACAGCACTGCTGCTGTAGGGTGACCACATGTCCCGGATTGCTATTTTGCAGGTCTGTCCCCAGGTCCCGGGCACCTTCATTCCAGGACAATACAGTGTCCCAAAATGAAGCTGACACAGCCACCCCCCCCCTCCCCCAGTGGCAGCTGGTGCTCACATTTTTTTTTTGGGGGGGCGCAGCCTCACTGTGCCCATCAAATGCAGCCACTGTGCCATCAATTGTCACCACTGTGCCATGCCATCAAACGCAACCACTGTGCCATGCCATCAAACGCCATGCCACTGTGCCATGCCATTTAATTGTCGCCACTGTGCCCATTGTTGCCACTGTGCATGTCACTGTGCCCTTTAATTGTTGCCACTGTGCCCATTGTCACCACTGTGCCCTTTGATACCACTGTGCCCTTTGAAGCCACTGTGCCCTTTGTCACCACTGTGCCATGCCATCAAACGCCATGCCACTGTGCCATGCCATCAAACGCCATGCCACTGTGCCATGCCATTTAATTGTGGCCACTGTGCCCATTGTTGCCACTGTGCATGTCACTGTGCCCTTTAATTGTTGCCACTGTGCCCATTGTCACCACTGTGCCCTTTGATGCCACTGTGCTCTTTGTCACCACTGTGCCCTTTGTCGCCACTGTGCCCTTTGATGCCACTGTGCTCTTTGTCACCACTGTGCCCTTTGATGCCACTGTGCCCATTGATGCCACTGTGCCCTTTGTCGCCTCTGTGCCCATTGTCGCCGATGTGCCCTGTAAAATGCACTCACCTTACTCCTTCCACGTCCCTCGATGTCTTCTCCCGCCTTGGTGACGCTCCAGCCAATCAGGTTACCGATAACCAGAATCGGGGAACCTGATTGGCTGAGACGGCCGTCAGTCTTATCCAAGGAACGCACCTCCCGTGCGTCCCCGAGGATAAGACATTCGGGAGCCGAGGGGGGAGTAAAAAAAACATAGGAAGGGGGAGGGGGGGAGAAGAAAAAAAACATAGGGAGGGGGAGGACTAGGGAATTGAGAAGGACACAGGGAGGGGTAGGGGGGAGTAAGAAGGACACAGCCTGTGCCTCAAGAATTGCACCTTGATGATGTCCTCCTCTTGTGCCTCTCAGTCTCAAGAATTTTATCTTGATAATGTTATCCTCTGGCACTTTCTTAGAAGCAAGAATTTCATCTTCATGATGTCCTCCTCTTGTGCCTCTCAGGCTCAAGAATTGCATCTTCATGAAGTCCTCCTCTCATGCATCATAGGCTTCAAGTGGTTATAAACCTGAATCTTTGACTTGTACATATAGTGTAAGCCTATAATATGGCTTACCTATAGGCAGTGGCGTAGCGTGGGGGGTGCGAGGGGGGCCACCGTCCTGGGCACAAAATTTAGAGGGGCGCTGTCACGAGTGTGAAGAGGAGGGAGCGCCAACAACATGTGGGACATAGTAACATATGCACAATGTCACCACTCCAGGCTTTACCAGTCATTATTAAGCACGCTCTCCTCTTCCCTACAGCCACCGCTGTCTCACAGGGTGGATCATGTGACCAGACTGGAGATAGCTGAAAATAGGTAAGTCCATGGGTCAGATGATCCACCATTGAATCTGTGCCGTAAAAGGTTGGCACCCACGTGTAGGATTGTCGTATGGACACAAACTCAAGAGATGAAAATCAAAACTTTTCAAAGCTATTGTGAACGGCACTTCAAAGTTTACACATCAATCCCTCCAAAGATGTAGAAAAAAAATCGATTTGGGTTTATTGTTTAAAGTGTTACGTGTATCTGGGGTCCGGGTCTCCATATATTCTTTCGGTATGTGATTTATGAGCACACCAACAGCTGTTACATAAATGAAGGAGATGTAAAAAGTTGTACAATTGCCAAAAACGTGATACAAATGAGTTCTTCGAGAAAACATCCCTCACATTTATAGTGAATCCAAAGCCAATTCTTCTTTTAGTTTTAAAGAGAGATTACAATAGTTACCAAGGTTTTTTCAAGGCAAGTGACACTTTTTTCAAAGCCTCCTTCCCCCACATTTATCTTCTTCTTCTCACTGCTCTGTTCCTTCGCCAGAGTCAAATGAAGCTCCACGTTAGATGGTGTAGGACAGGGGTCTCCAAACATTCTAAACAAAGTGCCGGTTTATTGTTCTTCAGACTCTTGGAGGGCCGGACTTTGGCCAGCGGGAGTGAAAATTTTCCTGGCATCAGTGGGAGTAAACATCTGGTATTAGGGGGAGGAATAGTGCCCCATTGCTGGTATCATAGGGAGGAATAGTGCCCCATTAGTGGTGTCAGCGGGAGAAATGGTGCTCCATTGTCGGTGTCAGATGGCAGAATAGTGTCTCGTATCAGTGGGAGGGATAGTGCTCCAAGGGCCGGATAAAGGCAAGCAAAGGGCCGCATCTGACCCTCAGGCCACAGTTTGGAGACCACTGGTGTAGGAGCTTACATGGGGTTGATGATGTCCTCTTCTTGTGCCTCTAATGCCCCGTACACACCATCAGGCTTTAGCCCGACCAAACTCACATCGGAATTCCAAAGGAATTCCATCGGAGGAAAAGAGAACATGTTCTCTATGTAAACTCCAAAGGAATGCCCCGGATTATCCGATGGAAAAACTCAGATGGGCATACATACACGGTCGGAATTTCCGATGGAAAAACTCATTCTTCGGCAGGCAGTGCAGGGCTGTGGGCTTATAAGGGTTGCGGGCTCCTGTAGGCAGCGGCAGGCAGCGGCATGCTTCGGCAGGCAGTGCCGGGGCTGCAGGCTTCACAGGGTTGCGAGCTCCTGCAGGCAGCGGCGTGCTTTGGCGGGCAGCACCGGGGTTGCGGGCTCCGGCAGGCCCCCCGTCAGGCAGCAACGGGCTTTGGCGGGCAGCGCCGGGCTTCAGGGTTGCGAACTCCTGCAGGCAGCGGCAGGCAGCCGTGGGCTTTGGTGGGTTAGAGGCTCCTGAAAGAGGCCAGGCGGAATGGATAGGGGGAGGGTGGTGGCATGGATAGGGGGGGTGGCGCCCGTGAGCCCACAAATAGAATGTATGAAGGTAAAAAACCTTCAGACCTACAACCACTTTAAGTAAACAGCGTATTATCGTTCTATTTTACGCTTTGTTTACGCTTTGTTTACGCCAGCCTTGAGGCAAGATTGTGTCCCAGGGAAACAAATGGCCATAAGAGTGGGGGTTGGGAAGGCATTGAGTAGGAGTTGTATTCAATTGTATCACATTTGTTCATCTGTATGATAAAATATTCTGCTTAACACTGATTTATAATAACACGGCAAGGCACGTATGTTAACATGACCTTTGTACAATGAACATGTTACGTGTTTACTTTGACAATTGTATCCATTCAAACGCAAGGAACTCGGCTCTACCCAACGAATGGTTAAGAATCTCAGGGTTTCAGCGCCATAGCTGATCCTCCGCGGCTGACAAATGATGACAGCCATTTTTCTTTTTTTTTCGCACACATTATAGCAAAACGATTGTGAATCCTGCGTATTGTCTGACCGTTCAACGACTGCAATCTTCCGCCACAAAAGCGCGCCGCGGAATTAGAAAAAACAACAATGCTTTTTTTTTTTTTTTTTTTCTTGGGAAGTAAACGCAATTTTCCTGATCCGGTTAACAAGTCTTTTTCATAACATCTTAATTCGTTTTTCACCGACATTACCGGCGCTAATGGTCATTTCTCTGCCGCCGCCGACTCCAAAACAATATTTTGACATGTGCGGCGATAGCAATTTTTTTGCAAAGGACTTTTTTTTTTTTTTTGCATAGCTGGAAGAATATTCTTCGGGGGGAAAAATTTGTTTAAAGCTCCATCTGCAGAAAATATTACAGCATCATGAACGGTTGGCCTGAGGTACGGGGGGCGCCGCAGCCGAGAAAAGCCAAACTTTGGTCTGCAGTACCTCATTTGGCCTGAGGTACGGGGGAGCCGGAGCCGAGAAAAGACGAACATTGGCCTGCAGTACCTCATTTGGCCTGAGGTACGGAGAAGCCGGAGCCGAGAAAAGCCGAACATTGGCCTGCAGTACCTCATTTGGCCTGAGGTACGGCTGGTGTCGCAGCCGAGATAAGCCTAACATTGGCCTGAGGTACGGGGGGCGCCGGAGCCGAGAAAAGCTGAACATTGGCCTGCAGTACCTCATTTGGCCTGAGGTACGGGGGCGCCGCAGCCGAGAAAAGCCGAACATTGGCATGCAGTACCTCATTTGGCCTGAGGTACGGCTGGCACCGCAGCCGAGATAAGCCGAAAATTGGCCTGAGGTACGGGGGGCGCCGTAGCCGAGAAAAGCTGAACATTGGCCTGCAGTACCTTGTTTGGCCTGAGGAACGGGGGGCGCCGTAGCCGAGAAAAGCCGAACATTGGCCTGCAGTACCTCATTTGGCCTGAGGTACGGGGGAGCCGGAGCCGAGAAAAGCCGAACATTGGCCTGCAGTACCTCATTTGGCCTGAGGTATGGGGGAGCCGGAGCCGAGAAAAGCCTAACATTGGCCTGCAGTACCTCATTTGGCCTGAGGTACGGGGGGCGCCGCAGCCGAGAAAAGCCGTACATTGGCCTGCAGAACCTCGTTTGGCCTGAGGTACGGGGCGCCGGAGCCAAGAAAAGCCGAACATTGGCCTGCAGTACCTCGTTTGGCCTGAGGTACGGGGGAGCCGGAGACGAGAAAAGCCAAACATTGGCCTGCAGTACCTCATTTGGCCTGAGGTACGGGGGGCGCAGGAAACGAGCCGAAGTGTCCTCTGCCTTTTCGGCCATTTTCGGTGCTCTTTGGTGCCCTCCACCTCTGGCCGCATTCGGTATTGCATCATATTGAAGTCAATGCGGAACAAATTATTTTAGTTTCTATTGACTTCAATGGGAAAACTCGCTTTGATATGCAAGTACTTTGGATTACGAGCGTTCTCCTGGAACAGATTATGCCCGTAATCCGAGGTTCAGGGCCACCATCAGAGGGTGCAGGCAGTACACCTGTAAGGGGCCCGGATGGCATCCCCCATTTTATTCATTTATTTATTCACATTTGTTCGTCAGCACCCAAAGCCCCCCCGACCTGTAAGGGGCCCCCCGCTTCTCAATTTGCGGTGCCCCCCCCGCTTCTCAATTCGTGGTGGCACCTCCCCGCTTCTCAACTTGCGGCACCCCCCGTTCTCTGCTTCAGGGGGCCCATGCCTCAAGCTGTGTAAGGGGCCCCATAATTCCTGATGGTGGCTCGGTGGTCCCCAGGGGCCCGGATGGCATTCCCCATTTAATTTTTATTTTTATTTTTTTGTTCGTCAGCACCCAAAGCCCCCCCCCCCCGACCTGTAAGGGGCCCGGTGGTCTCCAGGGGCCCCCCGCTTCTCAATTTGCGGTGGCACTCCTCCTGCTTCTCAACTTGCGCCCCCCCCAACCGGTTCTCTGCTCCAGGGGGCCCATGCCTCAAGCTGTGTAAATTCCTGATGGCGGCCCTGCCGAGGTTCAACTGTATGATTTATTAACAAATTGTACAAATATACATTGCAAGTAACAGATTTAAAACCATAGATGATACTAATAATGGTGGGTTTCCCGAATAGAGTCCAGACGACCTGACGCGTTTCAGGACGCAATCCGTCCCTTCGTCAGGGGCTTCTGTCCTTAATGTAAGATCTACTAAGAAATATATATATATATATATATATATATATATATATATATATATATATATATATATATATATATATATGGAGTGTATTTAAGCATTAGAATTTAATAGTAACCAATCCATATCTCCAGGGTATTATCTGCAGATGGTGGGTCGCCAGTATCCCAAAATTACGAGTGGTGGTCGCAGGAAGATGTTTTATCCCTACATGTTAAGCCAAAGTGGCTTCCTCAGGGGGACAAACCCATTTCATTTTTGTATTTTCCTTGATACGTTTGTACTCTATATGTAAATTTAATAACTAATCGTTCATTTGTTTTTTTTTTTGTGCTAGAGCTGATTTCCATTTTACATGTTTCGCCAAAGTGGCTTCCTCAGGGGATTTGTCTTGGACCACCAAAATATAAACCAGCTCTAGCTCTGGGATTAGTGAAGGTAGGTTCTGGGTTTTTCTCTAAAGCCATGACGAAGCCATCTCAATTTGTATTTTCCTTGATATGTTTGTACTCCTATATGTAAATTTAATAATTAATCGTCTATTTGTTGTTTTTTTTCTGTGCTGGAGCTGGATTATATTTTACAAAGTGGCTTCCTCAGGGGATTTGTCTGGGACCACCAAAATATAAACCAGCTCAAGCACAAAAAACAACAAATGAACAATTAATTATTGAATTTACATATAGAGTACAAACATAAGTGTTAATTTCTTGTTTTTTGTTTGTTTTTGTTTTTTGTGCTAGAGCTGGTTTATATGTATTACA
Organism: Rana temporaria; assembly: GCF_905171775.1. Taxonomy (NCBI): domain Eukaryota; kingdom Metazoa; phylum Chordata; class Amphibia; order Anura; family Ranidae; genus Rana; species Rana temporaria. The sequence goes on from NC_053497.1 coordinate 181,808,871, forward strand.
TGTTTCGCCAAAGTGGCTTCCTCAGGGGATTTGTCGGGGACCACCAAAATATAAACCAGCTAGCTCTGGGATTAGTGAAGGTAGGTTCTGGGTTTTTCTCTAAAGCCATGACGAAACCATCTCAATTTGTATTTTCCTTGATATGTTTGTACTCTATACGTAAATTTAATAACTAATCGTTCATTTGTTGTTGTTTTTTTGTACTGGAGCTGGTTTATATTTTACAAAGTGGCTTCCTCAGGGGATTTGTCTGGGACCACCAAAACATAAACCAGCTCTAGCACAAAAAACAACAAATGAACAATTAATTATTGAATTTACGTATAGAGTACAAACATATCAAGGAAAATACAAATTGAGATGTTTTTTCCCCTGAGGAAGCCACTTTGGCGAAACATGAAATATATAAACCAGCTCTAGCACAAAAAAACAACAAATGAACACTTAATTATTGAATTTACATATAGAGTACAAACATAAGTGTTAATTTCTTGTTTTTTCTTTGTTTTTGTTTTTTGTGCTAGAGCTGGTTTATATGTATTACATGTTTCGCCAAAGTGGCTTCCTCAGGGGATTTGTCTTGGACCACCAAAATATAAACCAGCTCTAGCTCTGGGATTAGTGAAGGTAGGTTCTGGGTTTTTCTCTAAAGCCATGACGAAGCCATCTCAATTTGTATTTTCCTTGATATGTTTGTACTCTATATGTAAATTTAATAACTAATCGTTCATTTGTTTTTTTTTTGCTGGAGCTGGTTTATATTTTACAAAGTGGCTTCCTCAGGGGATTTGTCTGGGACCACCAAAACAAAAACCAGCTCTAGCACAAAAAACAACAAATGAACAATTAATTATTGAATTTACGTATAGAGTACAAACATATCTTATATTATATATATTACGTATAGAGTACAAACATATCGAGGAAAATAAAAATTGAGATGGTTTCCCCTGAGGAAGCCACTTTGGCGAAAAATGTAAAATATAAACCAGCTCTAGCACAAAAAAACAACAAATGAACACTTAATTATTACATTTACATATAGAGTACAAACATAAGTGTTAATTTCTTGTTTTTTCTTTGTTTTTGTTTTTTGTGCTAGAGCTGGTTTATATGTATTACATGTTTCGCCAAAGTGGCTTCCTCAGGGGATTTGTCGGGGACCACCAAAATATAAACCAGCTCTAGCTCTGGGATTGGTGAAGGTAGGTTCTGGGTTTTTCTCTAAAGCCATGACGAAGCCATCTCAATTTGTATTCTCCTTGATATGTTTGTACGTAAATTCAATAGTTAGTGCTATTTACCGTATTTATTGGGGTATAGCGCGCTCCCGCGTATAGCGCGCACCCCTAAAGTTGCAGCGGATTCCTGTGGAAAAAAGTTTTTTTGTACTTACAGTTTTGGTGTCTTGTGCGGCGTCCATCGGCGGCCTCGTCGGGTCCGGTGATCTGCCGTGCTGGTTCCAGGTATCATGGAAGTTCCAGCGCATGCGCGAACTGATGCGCTGAGATGGTTCCAGCTATCGGGAAAGTTCCTTCAAGCACTGCGCAGGTGCAAACTTGCTGACGGAAATCCTCGAACGGCGGCCGGCATCCAGGGCGACGTGGATTTTGAGGTAAGTGGCCAGTCGGCCTCACGTCCTCGCTGCGCTCGGACGGCTCGCTTCGCTCGCTCGGCCTCCTGGCTCTTTTTTTAACATCCTCCAATCCACGGGGATGTTAAAGAATGAGCCTGGATGCCGGGCGAGGTTCGGAGATTTCCGTCGGGAAGTTTGCGCCTGCGCAGTCAGTGAAGGAACTTCCTCCATAGGGGAACATTGAGGACAAGTCACCGGCGTCCGTCTGCGGCTTCGGGTGTCCTCTTGGTCGGGTCCAGTGTCCTTCTGCGGCATCCTCGCGTCCTCCCCGCTCGTTTCCCGCCCCGAGTTTGAATACTGCGCCGACATATACAGAGCGCAGTACACTCGTGTATTGTCGGGCAGGCTCGGCAACTCTCGCGCTGACGTCCTGTACGTCCAGGACGTGAGCGCGGAAGGAGCCGAGACTGCCCGACTATACCCGAGTGTACTGCGCTCGGTATATGTCGGCGCAGTATTCAAACTCGGCGCGGGAAAGCGGGTATCGGCGTACACCGCGCACCCACGGTTTTGCCCTTTTCAGGGAAAAAAAGTGCGCGGTATACGCCGATAAATACGGTATTTCTTTATTCTGTAAAATGGCAAATTATCTCCTTTGCGCCGCAGCAAAAACGATAGTTTACCGCACTGCAACTAAAGCCGTCTGAATTTTATCTTCACTTCCCCAACAACTAAGAGTTTTTTTCAGGCAGCAAAATTAACGAAAAACGAGGGCGAGTCGGAGCTTTTCTTGCGGACGCCAAAAACTACAACGTGCTGGAGAACTGCGCTGAACTTTTTTTTTATCCCCACCCCAATCTCTACCTTATCACCGCAAAGCCTTTGTTCTTCCAGGCAGGTTTGAGAAGTAATGGAAGACCTCGCGTCAACTTGTCTCAAAGTCGCTTTTTCTTAATTTCACATCAAAATTGAACGGCGCCATCTGGCACGCCGGGACTTTTAGACAGAAAAAAAAAGATGCCAAGGAGCCTTGTTTAAAGGCTGTTAACGGCTGGATGCTCTTCTTGACGTTGATGTTTTACTTTGAAATGCGCAGCGAAAAGACGAGTCCGTCGCTTTTTAAGTGACAGTGATTGGCTGGGATAGGCAAGAAAGTTTTCAGCAAGTTCCTTCACAAGCTTTCTAAAGACAAGAAGCCATGGAGGGGATGTGAGGGACCCAACCCGGGACGGGGGCTTTTGGAGGGGACTAGGGGCAAGCCTCCTACCCAGGGCTGTCTTAATGCATGGGCGCTGCCCAGGGGCCCCAGGTGCATGGGGGCCCCATGATAATCTTCAGTGGCGGCTGGTGCTCAATTTTTTTTGGGGGGGGGCGCAAACAAACGAAAAAACAAAACAAAACATCAATTGTAGCCACTGTGCCTATCAATTGCCGCCACTGTGTCCATCAAATGCAGCACTTGGGGCACAGTGGCAGCACTTGGGGCACAGTGGCAGCACTTGAGGCACAGTGGCAGCACTTGAGGCACAGTGGCAGCACTTGGGGCACAGTGGCAGAACTTGAGGCACAATGGCAACATTTGGGGAACAGTGGCAACATTTGGGACACAGTGGCAGCACTTGGGGCACAGTGGCAGCACTTGGGGCACAGTGGCAGCATTTGGGGCACAGTGGCACCACTTGGGGCACAGTGGCAGTATTTGGGGCACAGTGGCAGTATTTGGGGGACAGTGGCAGCACTTGGGGCACAGTGGCAGTATTTGGAGCACAGTGGCAGCATTTGATGGGCACAGTGACTGTGTTTGGTACAGTAGCTGCAATTGATGAAGAAATGGAGGACACCGCTGCCATCACCCGCTGTCCACCTGAGACAAGGTAAGCAAAAGGGGCACAGTGGCAGCACTTGGGGCACAGTGGCAGCACTTGAGGCACAGTGGCAACATTTGGGGCACAGTGGCAACATTTGGGGCACAGTGGCAGCACTTGGGGCACAATGGCAACATTTGGGGCACAGTGGCAGCACTTGGGGCACAGTGGCATAATTTGGGGCACAGTGGCAGAATTTGGGGCACAGTGGCAACATTTGGGGAACAGTGGCAGCACTTAGGGCACAGTAGCAACATTTGGGGCACAGTGGCAGCACTTGGGGCACAGTGGCAACATTTGGGGCACAGTGGCAACATTTGGGGCACAGTGGCAGCACTTGGGGCACAATGGCAACATTTGGGGCACGGTGGCAGCACTTGGGGCACGGTGACAACATTTGGGGCACAGTGGCAGCACTTGGGGCACAGTGACAACATTTGGGGCACAGTGGCAGCACTTGGGGCACAGTGGAAGTATTTGGGACACAGTGGAAGTATTTGGGGCACAGTGGCAGCGTTTGATGGGCACAGTGGCTGTGTTTGATGGTACAGTGGCTGAATTTGATGGGCACAGTGAGGCTGCAATTGATGTTTTTTTTTTTTTCAGATTTTCTTTTTTTGTTTACACCCCCCAAAAATGTTGAGCACCAGCCACCACTGGGCCTTATTATAGGCTCACCTGTAGGTACAAATCACCAAGCGGGCTGTACTAGCGCTGTAAGTGCTAAAACTAGCCTGTAAAACAGTATCAAAGATGTTGTGTTTGCCAAGTAAAGAGCAGGGCACTGGCGGAGCGGGGTGGGTGCGGGGACGCCCGGCTCCGGTATCACTCGGCATGTAAACACCGTATCAGTCACTTTGCACGGATTGCCATATTTCCTTCCATCCATCCAGGACAGACGCGTGCGTGGAAGAGGTTACTCCTCCTGGAATGAAAGGGACGCGTCGGCATTAATGGCTTTGTACCAAGGTGACCTTGGAGGAAACATTTGTTTCTGGAAATTTACATCTCACACTTCACTTCTCCGGAGTCTATGTATCATCTGGAGAGGTCAACAACGCCGAGCAATCCTGCTGAGGTTCTCCCTGATTATTATGTTGTCGGAGTAATCCCACAAAGAAATTGCTTTGAACTTTGCATCCAATACATATAGAAAGGAGAGAGAGATCATCAATTTTACTAATGTCTTCTGTTCTGGTTAGAAGCTTCATTTAGATAAGAAAGATAAAAACATAAATGGAAGTGATAACAATGTGTGTCTCCCGTGATTGGCCTAAAACATTACATCTCCATAATGACATGTACATGAACCTAATGGAATACATTTATACAATATATAGATCGTAACCCTCCACCTAACTGACCACCCTGAGCATAATACAATTCTATCACAACCCCTCCAACATGGCCGACCACTGGACATGACCATAATACAATTCTATTACAACCCCTCCAACATGGCCGACCACTGGACATGACCATAATACAATTCTATCACAACCCCTCCAACATGGCCGACCACGGGACATGACCATAATACAATTCTATCACAACACCGCCAACATGGCCGACCACTGGACATGACCATAATACAATTCTATTACAACACCGCCAACATGGCCGACCACTGGACATGACCATAATACAATTGTATTACAACACCTCCAACATGGCCGACCACTGGACATGACCATAATACAATTCTATTACAACCCCTCCAACATGGCCGACCACTGGACATAGCCATAATACAATTCTATTACAACCCCTCCAACATGGCCGACCACGGGACATGACCATAATACAATTCTATCACAACACTGCCAACATGGCCGACCACGGGACATGACCATAATACAATTCTATCACAACCCCTCCAACATGGCCGACCACGGGACATGACCATAATACAATTCTATTACAACCCCTCCAACATGGCCGACCACGGGACATGACCATAATACAATTCTATCACAACACTGCCAACATGGCCCACCACTGGACATGACCATAATACAATTCTAATACAACCCCTCCAACATGGCCGACCACGGGACATGACCAAAATACAATTCTATTACAACACTGCCAACATGGCCGACCACGGGACATGACCATAATACAATTCTATTACAACCCCTCCAACATGGCCGACCACTGGACATGACCATAATACAATTCTATCACAACACCGTCAACATGGCCGACCACTGGACATGACCATGATACAATTCTATCATAACACCTCCAACATGGCCGACCACTGGACATGACCATAATACAATTCTATCACAACACCGCCAACATGGCCGACCACTGGACATGACCATAATACAATTCTATTACAACCCTCCAACATGGCCGACCACGGGACATGACCATAATACAATTCTATTACAACCCCTCCAACATGGCCGACCACTGGACATGACCATAATACAATTCTATCACAACACCGCCAACATGGCCGACCACTGGACATGACCATAATACAATTCTATCACAACACCGCCAACATGGCCGAGCACGGGACATGACCATAATACAATTCTATCACAACACCACCAACATGGCCGACCACTGGACATGACCATAATACAATTCTATTACAACCCCTCCAACATGGCTGACCACTGGACATGACCAAAATACAGTTCTATCACAACATGGCCGACCACTGGACATGACCAAAATACAATTCTATTACAACCCTTCCAACATGGCCGACCACGGGACATGACCATAATACAATTCTATCACAACACCGCCAACATGGCTGACCACTGGACATGACCATAATACAATTCTATTACAACCCTTCCAACATGGCCGACCACGGGACATGACCATAATACAATTCTATCACAACACCGCCAACATGGCCGACCACAGGACATGACCATAATACAATTCTATTACAACACCTCCAACATGGCCGTCCACTGGACATGACCATAATACAATCAATCCTATCACAACCCCTCCAACATGGCCGACCACTGGACATGACCATAATACAATTCTATTACAACACCACCAACATGGCCGACCACTGGACATGACCATAATACAATTCTCCTACAACCCCTCCAACATGACCGACCACTGGACATGACCATAATACAATTCTCCTACAACCCCTCCAACATGGCCGACCACTGGACATGACCAACATACAATTCTATTACAACCCCTCCAACATGGCCGACCACTGGACATGACCATAATAAAATTCTATCACAACACCGCCAACATGGCCGACCACTGGACATGACCATAATACAATTCTATCACAACACCGCCAACATGGCCGACCACTGGACATCACCATAATACAATTCTATTACAACCCCTCCAACATGGCCGACCACTGGACATGACCATAATACAATTCTTTTACAACCCCTCCAACATGGCCGACCACGGGACATGACCATAATACAATTCTATTACAACCCCTTCAACATGGCCGACCACTGGACATGACCATAATACAATTCTATCACAACACTGCCAACATGGCCGACCACTGGACATGACCATAATACAATTCTATCACAACACCGCCAACATGGCCGACCACTGGACATGACCAAAATACAATTCTATTACAACCCCTCCATCATGGCCGACCACTGGACATGACCATAATACAATTCTATTACAACCCCTCCAACATGGCCGACCACTGGACATGACCATAATACAATTCTAATACAACCCCTCCAACATGGCCGCCCACTGGACATGACCATAATACAATTCTATTACAACCCCTCCAACATGGCCGACCACTGGACATGACCATAATACAATTCTATCACAACACTGCCAACATGGCCGACCACTGGACATGACCATAATACAATTCTATCACAACACCGCCAACATGGCCGACCACAGGACATGACCATAATACAATTCTATTACAACCCCACCAACATGGCTGACCACTGCACATGACCATAATACAATTCTTTTACAACCCCGCCAACATGGCCGACCACGGGACATGACCATAATACAATTCTATCACAACACCGCCAACATGGCCGACCACTGGACATGACCTTAATACAATTCTATTACAACCCCTCCAACATGGCCGACCACTGGACATGACCAACATACAATTCTATTACAACCCCTCCAACATGACCGACCACGGGACATGACCATAATACAATTCTTTTACAACCCCGCCAACATGGCCGACCACTGGACATGACCATAATACAATTCTATTACAACCCCTCCAACATGACCGACCACTGGACATGACCATAATACAATTCTATTACAACCCCTCCAACATGGCCGACCACGAGACATGACCATAATACAATTCTATTACAACCCCTCCAACATGGCCGACCACTGGACATGACCATAATACAATTCTATTACAACCCCTCCAACATGGCCGACCACGGGACATGACCATAATACAATTCTTTTACAACCCCTCCAACATGGCCGACCACTGGACATGACCATAATACAATTCTATTACAACCCCTCCAACATGGCCGACCACGAGACATGACCATAATACAATTCTATTACAACCCCTCCAACATGGCCGACCACTGGACATGACCATAATACAATTCTATTACAACCCCTCCAACATGGCCGACCACGAGACATGACCATAATACAATTCTATTACAACCCCTCCAACATGGCCGACCACTGGACATGACCAACATACAATTCTATTACAACCCCTCCAACATGGCCGACCACTGGACATGACCAACATACAATTCTAATACAACCCCTCCAACATGGCCGACCACTGGACATGACCATAATACAATTCTATTACAACCCCTCCAACATGACCGACCACGGGACATGACCATAATACAATTCTTTTACAACCCCGCCAACATGGCCGACCACTGGACATGACCATAATACAATTCAATTACAACCCCTCCAACATGGCCGACCACTGGACATGACCATAATACAATTCTATCACAACACCGCCAACATGGCCGACCACTGGACATGACCATAATACAATTCTATTACAACCCCTCCAACATGGCCGACCACTGGACATGACCAACATACAATTCTATTACAACCCCTCCAACATGGCCGACCACTGGACACCATCATAATACAACTCTATTACACGTTATATATAGAGCACTACTAGGGTGACCACGTGTTCCGAATTTGCCCTGGACAGTCCCGCATTTTGAAGGTCTGTCCCAGGCACCTTCATTCCAGGACAATACAGTATCCTGGAATGAAAATGACACTGCCACCCCCCAAGCCAAACGAATACCCCCAAAAATGTCCGCCACGTCACCGCTTTACTCGCTGACAGTACTTGTCCAGGCCGGAAATGCCTGGAGGAGCACAATCCCCGCCCCCTGCTTGTGATTGGAGAGATCATAAATCCCGCCTCTTGTGTCCAATCACTGTGCTGTGATTCGTTACAGCACAAGCTTATTTTTGGGAAGGGGGGTGTCCCTGAATGGTAGTTTGGAAATGTGGTCACCCTACAACCCCTTTAACTACTATTTTACTTTCCTCTACCTCCCTGTTCACTTCCTAAAGACCTGCGTTTAACGCCCGGTGTAAGGTGTTTTTTTCACCTTAATGCATTCTATTGGCATTGGCTTGCACTGCTGTCAATCACATCCAATGATGCGGCGCGCCGGGGGGCTGGGCCGAGTGAGCAGCTATGACTGCCGGCTGTATCACTGGAGCGCGCCCGCAAGAACTAACCACCATGTGAATTCGCAGGGGGGAGCCAAGACAGCCGCCGAGGGACACCAGAAGACCAGGTTTTTGATGTGGTCAGTCCATTGGGTTATAATCATGGACCTTGGATGTTTTTGATGTGGTCAGTCCATTGGGCTATGATCATGGACCTTGGATGTTTTTGATGTGGTCAGTCCATTGGGCTATGATCATGGACCTTGGATGTTTTTGATGTGGCCAGTCCATTGGGTTATAATCATGGACCTTGGATGTTTTTGACGTGGTCAGTCCATTGGGCTATGATCATGCACCTTGGATGTTTTTGATGTGGCCAGTCCATTGGGTTATGATCATGGACCTTGGATGTTTTGGATGTGGCCAGTCCATTGGGTTATGATCGTGGACCTTGGATGTTTTTGATATGGTCAGTCCATTGGGTTATGATCGTGGACCTTGGATGTTTTTGATATGGTCAGTCCATTGGGCTATGATCATGGACCTTGGATGTTTTTGATGTAGTCAGTCCATTTGGTTATGATCATGGACCACAACTGTTATTTTAAGATACAGTATCTCACAAAAGTGAGTACACCCCTGACATTTTTGTAAATGTTTTATTATATATTTTCATGTGACAACACTGAAGAAATTACACTTTGCTACAAAGTAAAGTAGTGAATTTTACAGCTTGTACAACCGTGTAAATTTCCTGTCCCCTCAAAATAGTATTAATACGCTGTAGCTCTGCCTTACATGTTTCATCAGGAAGACGTCATCAGAAGCTGCCCTGGCTTTGTGCGCAGTTATGTAGGAACAGGAAGGGGCCATCCCCAAACTGTTCCCACAAAGTTGGGAGCATGAAATTGTCCAAAATGTCTTGGTATGTTGACAACTAAAGAGTTCCCCTCACTGGAACTAATGGGCCAAGCCCAACTTCTGAAAAACGAACCCTCGCACCATATTCCCCCCTCCACCAAATGATTTGGACCAGTGCACAAAGCAAGGTCCATAAAGACATGGATGAGCGAGTTTGGGGTGGAGAAACTTGGGTGGAGAAACTTGACTGGCCTACACAGAGTCCTGACCTCAACCTGATAGAACACCTTTGGGATGAATTAAGAATGAAGACTGCGAGCCAAGCCTTCTCACCCTTGTGCTTGTGGAAGAATGGTCAAATATTCCCATAGACACCCTCCTAAACCTTGTGGATGGCCTTCCCAGAAGAGTTGAAGCTGTTATAGCTGCAAAGGGTGGGGCCAACTCAATGTTGAACCCTACAGACTAATGCCCTGTACACAGGATCGGTTCGTCTGATAAAAACGGACTGATGGACCATTTTCATTGGACGAACCGAACGTGTGTGGGCCCCATCGGTGAAAAAAAATAGTACCTGTTTTAAATTTTTTGTATGGTTAAAAAACCGATAGAAAAAAAAAAACGATCATCTGTGGGGAAATCCATCGGTCAAAAATCCACGCATGCTCAAAATCAAGTCGACGCATGCTCGGAAGCATTGAACTTAATTTCTCTCTGCACGTCGTTGTGTTTTACGTCACCGCGTTGGACACGATCGGATTTTTAACCGATGGTGTGTAGGCAACACTGATAAAAGTCAGCTCCTTCGGATATCTGATGAAAAAATCCATCGGTTCGTTTTCATCAGACGAACCGATCGCGTGTGCATTAGACTGGTTGACATTAAAGTTCATGTGCGTGTAATGGCAGGTGTCCTAATACTTCTGACAATGTAGTGTAGGTAAAATGATATGTACTCAGAGTTGAGCTGTGCAAGCTCAAGCCTACTAACACCACTTCAGTAACTGGTATCTCACAAATCTTAATGACATTTTCTTCTATAGTAATAATTGTGTGTATTGAAAGGATATCACTTCAGCCTTAAAAACCTTGACAACGCTGTTAACATCCATGGAATACATTTATGAACAAAGCTGACTTTGTCTTGTTAGGAGAACACCGTGGAGGGTCCTTTGCTGTCTCTCTGTTCATTGGTCCCTTTATATGATTTTAGTTGTGTGTTAGAGGTAATTATTCGAGGTTAGAAGTGTCTTTTACTGCGTTTTCAATGGCATGTCAATAAATATGCCGCCACTTATGTCCCACCTGATAAAAGACTTTTTAGTTCGTCTCCGTCCCCGTTGACTTTCTTTGTATTTCAATAAAACTGTTATCGCCGAAGATTGCATTAGTTAAGAGCGCGTCGGTTTGACCAATGTCAGGCTATTGTTAATGGGTGGCAAATGACTCTCTTCAGCGGTTAGTAAATGTATTTTCAATATGACCAGACTACAGTATTGGGCGAGGATAAAGGTCTCTGATTGCTCTTCATAAGATATACTATGGCCAGAACGCTGGTTTAGAATTGTGGACCATGACTGCTTTTTTAGGATATATACCTTCCAATATGACCAGACCATTGAGTTAGGATCGAGGACCCTAGTTGCTCTTCGAAAGATACTTACTGTATGTTCCAATATGACCAGTTGGATGCGTTAGGATCGTGAGCTTTAATTCTTCTGACATAACAAGACCATTGGGTTAGTTTCAAGGACCTTGAATGCTCTTCTCAAGATATTTACCTTTCAATATGACTAGACTATTTGGCTAGGGTCAAGGAGCTTGATTGCGCTTCATAAGATTTACACCTTACAACAGGGACAGATGCTCATGCTTTGTATAAGAGATCCAGTATACTTTCCAATGTGGCTAGACCATTGGGTTAGGATTAAGGACCTTGATTACTCTTCATCAGATGCTTTATTACACTCCAATATAGCCAGACCACTGGTTTAGGATCCTGGACCTTGACTGTTTTTTAGGATATATAACTTCCAATCTGGCCAGACCATTGAGTTAGGATCAAGGACCCTGGTTGTGCCTCGAAAGATACATACTGTATGTTCCAATATGACCAGTTGGATGCGTTAGGATCATGAGATTTAATTCTTCTGACATAACAAGACCGTTGGGTTAGGATCAAGGATCTTGATTGCTGTTCATACCATATGCACTTTACAATAGGGACAGATGCTCTTGCTTTTTTTTATAAGAGATCCAGTATACTTTCCAATATGGCTAGACCATTGGGTTAGGATCAAGGACCTTGATTACTCTTCATCAGATACTTTATTACACTCTAATATGGCCAGACCTTTGGGTTAGTGTCAAGGACCTTAAAAGCTCTTCTCAAGATATTTACCTTTCAATATGACCAGACTATTGGGCTAGGATAAAGGTCTCTGATTGCTCTTCATAAGTTTTACTATGGCCAGACCGCTGGTTTAGGATCGTCACGTGGACCTTGACTGCCATTTATAGGATATATACCTTCCAATATGGCCAGACCATTGAGTTAGGATCGAGGACCCTGGTTGCTATTCGAAAGATACATACTGTATGTTCCAATATGACCAGTTGATTGCAGTAGGATCATGACCTTTATTTCTTCTTGCCTAACAAGACTGTTGGGTTTGGGTCAAGGACCTTGATTACTCTTCATCAGATACTTTATTACACTTTAATATGGCCAGACCATTGGGTTAGTGTCAAGGACCTTGAATGCTCTTCTCAAGATATTTACCTTTCAATATGACCAGACTATTGGGCTAGGATAAAGGTCTCTGATTGCTCTTCATAAGTTATACTTTGGCCAGACCGCTGGTTTAGGATCGTCACGTGGACCTTGACTGCCATTTTCAGGATATATACCTTCCAATATGGCTAGACCATTGAGTTAGGATCGAGGACCCTGGTTGCCCTTTATTTCTTCTTGCCCAACAAGACTGTTGGGTTTGGGTCAAGGACCTTGATTGCTTTTCAAAAGATATGTACCTTCCAATATGGCAAGACCATTGGGTTGAGATCAAGAACTGAATATCTACTTTTTACGTCATTGTGGTATTTTTCTTTTTCTGCCTTATGTTTAATATTTCTGCTTCTGAAATGTACTTTTTTATCAGTTCCAGTTCTGAGAGGGCGTGATATATATTTTTTCTCATCCCATGCAGTCTGTTACGAATACTTCAGACAAAATGAAAGCCGGTATAGAGTAGAAAAAAAGTTTGCTGTGTCTTTGAACTAAATCCTTTGCCTCGGGGAGTAATAAAACTGGAAGCAAAAATATATTAGGAAATCTGTACATGGAGAAGTAGCAGTTGTCAAAGGCTTGTCGAAATGCTTGTAGACCATTTTACCCTTCCAGAGACCAGAGGTATTTTTTATTTTAATTTATTTTTTATCACTGCAATGATAGTTGACTATTTGCAGGGGATGAAAGCAGATTCTTGGCATCCTGCAAGGTTTCCGATAACTCGGAAGAAGTAACAGTTGTTTGTCCTGTGCTGCGTTGACTTGATACGCATAAAACCTAAGCGTGATATATTAATAGCACCTTAAGCTTGGAGAAATATAGAGGCGGTTCCTGTTGTCCCCTTCTTCAGGAAATGATTAAAGGGGTTGTAATGGTTTGTGTTTTTTCACCTTAATGCAATCCCGTGCATGAAGGTGAAAAAACACCTGGCTGTCACGGGCCCACCAGCCCCCCCGATTACCTGCTCTGCGTGTCCATAGCATCCTCTTCTCCACAGAGTTTCAGCGTTGATTGGATAGATTGATAGCAGCGCAGCCATTGGCTCCCGCTGCTGTCAATCAGATCCAATGATGCGGGCCACCGGGGGGCGGGACCGAGTCATACACAATGGGGTAGATTCAAAGAGCAATTGCGTCTGCGTAACCATAGTTACGCAGCGCAATTGCTTAGTTGCGCCTGCGTATCGAATGCTCCTGATTCAGGAACCTCGATACGCCGACTGCAGCCTAAGAAATGACTGGCATAAGGCTCCTTATGCCGTCATATCTTAGGCTGCATTCTTACGCAGGCCGCTAGGTGGCGTTCCCGTTGTGGTCAGCGTATAGTATGCAGATTGCATACTAACGCCGATTCACAACCCTACGCGAGCCCTGCGTACGCAGTTTACGTCGTTTGCGTACGTCGTTTTTTGCGTATGGCCAATGCTACATATACCCGTCGTTCCCGCGTCGTGAAATTTACGTTGTTTGCGTAAGTGAATCGTGAATGGCGCTGGACGCCATTCACGTTCACTTTGAAGCAAATGATGTCCTTGCGACGTCATTTACCGCAATGCACGTCGGGAAAGTTTCCCGACGGAGCATGCGCACTACACTCGGCGCGGGAACGCGCCTAATTTAAATGATCCACACCCCCTATGGGATCATTTAAATTGCGCGCGCTTACGGTGCATGAATCTATCCATTGCATATAGGGGGTGGTGTGGAGAGAGGGGGTGGCGCCAAGAGGCCACTAATGGACGGGTATCATGGGAAGTAGCATGAAGTCAGCTAAGCAGCAAAGTGCCCTTGGTAATCATTTTGAAACCCCTGGCAAGGATGGCTGTGCCCTACAGGCCCCGTTTGTTGGCTGCCAGAACCGAGTGCTTAAAGATTGTATCAAGTCTCTTGATTTGTCTCAGCTGCCACAATCAACGTTCTTACCGTCACCGCGTGATAAATAATCTATCCCAGCACGGTCCTGATACACGTATGCCGCAGACCGATCTTCACATAGCGCACTTCATCACATGAGTCCATCTATAAATACGTTTTGTTTATTATATAAATATATCTGATACAATTAATCATCGGAAGAGCCTCTTCTGCCGTACCTGCCTCAGTCAGTCACCGTACGAGGCTCATGCTAATTAGACTCGTCCTGCAACACAAGGAACGGTAAAAATACATAAATCAACTTAATGGTTGATACGCGGGAGTCCGCGGAATCCTCACCGTATTTCTTTGTCAACAGGAATCATCCATCATCTGTGTGCTAGAGAAGTCCATAACGGCATCCGGTTTATTATGAAATACATTACAAAGATATCATTTGGACCATTCCTTATTTTGGTAGTATGGCATCGGTGAAGCTAACCAAACAAAAAAGACCTATCAGTGGCGTAGCGTGGGTTGTCGATGCCCGGAGCAAGTCAAGTAATTTGCACCCCACTAACCTATTCAGTCCTTTAGGTAGATTACAAAGAGTTAGGCCGGCTTATCAGTAGATAAGCCGACCTAACTCTGAATCTACGCCGGCGTTTGTTTAAGTGTATTCTCTAACAGAGATACACTTAAACATATCTAAGATAGGACGGCTTGCGCCATCCTATCTTAGATTTCAATGTTTTGGCTGACCGCTAGGTGGCGCTTCCATTGTGGCTGGCGTAGATTATGTAAATGAGCTTTTACGACGATTCCCGAACCAACGCGAGCCCGCCGCAGTCGATTAACGTTGTTTCCGTAAGGCCTTAGGCGGCCTAAAGTTATTCCACCTATGAGGTGGAATAACAATGTTAAAGTATGGCCGCCGTTCCCGCTGCAAGGTTCAAATCTTTTACGTCGTTTGCGTAAGTCGTCCGCGAATCGGGAGTTACGTCGTTTACGTCCGCGTCAAAATCAATAGGCCCGTACGGCCTACTTAGCCGCAATGCGCACTGGGAAATGTAGTCGCCCGGCGCATGCGCAGTGTCAAAAAACTTCAAAAAACGTGAGGTCAAGCCTCATTTCCATACAACACGCCCCCCTCCAAGTCATTTTAATTAGGCGCCCTTACGCCCGCTCGTTTTAGGCTACACCGCCGTAGATTAGCAGGTAAGTAGATTGTGAATCACTACTAGCCTAACTAATTTACGGCGGTGTAGCCTAAAAAGGCTAGGCCGCCCTAAATTTAGGCCAATGTGTGTGAATCTACCTACTTAAGTCTCTTCCACTAGTAAGTGGTGGGCACTGCAGTGTTTTTTTTTTTTTTAACGTCCTCCTGCATTGGTGGTCAATGCCAGTGTTTTCTAACCAACCCATCTCAACCAGTAATCGGTGCCTCTGTTTTTTAACCCCCCCCCCTGCACTGGTCATGAGCGCCAGTGTTTTTTTTACCCCCCCCCCCCCGCCATCTTGCACTAGAGGTCAGTGCCATTGTTTTTTAACCTTCACAATGGTGATCATTGTCAATGTGTTTCCCCATGTCCTCACCAAGGATGGTTATATGGAAATCAGAAATGTTGTACCAAGGGGCAACACTGAGCTGTTTTGGGCAATTTGAAGTGCTCTTTGATGCTTTTTTTTTGTCAGCACTAGTTTAATGTAAGCAACAAATAGCCGTCACCTGGAAAGATATCACACACCCTCAAGTGTTCCTTTGACCAGTGTGCCATTTCATGGGGCATTCAAGATATCTAGGTACTACTACACCCAGTGTACCATTTCATGGGGCATTCCCAATATCTAGGTACTACTACACATAGTGTGCTATTTCAGATATCTAGGTGCTACTACAGCCAGTATACCATCTCATGGGGTATTTCCAGATACTATAACTGCCAGTGTGCCATGCTTGGAGGGGATGATAAGGGACTATATACAAGATTTTAGTAATGAGAACGATATCATTAGCAGTAATCGTTCATGAAGACTCGTTCTTGCCAAAGCAATCTATTAAGGTGAGTTGCCATCTAGATAAAGGAAGGCCCGTAGATGTGGTGTATCTGAATAAAGGAAGGCCCGTAGACGTGGTGTATCTAGATAAAGGAAGGCCCGTAGATGTGGTGTATCTGGATAAAGGAAGGCCCGTAGATGTGGTGTATCTAGATAAAGGAAGGCCCGTAGATGTGGTGTATCTGGATAAAGGAAGGCCCATAGATGTGGTGTATCTAGATAAAGGAAGGCCCGTAGACGTGGTGTATCTAGATAAAGGAAGGCCCGTAGACGTGGTATATCTGGATAAAGGAAGGCCCGTAGATGTGGTGTATCTGGATAAAGGAAGGCCCGTAGACGTGGTGTATCTGGATAAAGGAAGGCCTCTAGACATGGTGTATCTGGATAAAGGAAGGCCCGTAGATGTGGTGTATCTAGATAAAGGAAGGCCTGTAGACATGGTGTATCTGGATAAAGGAAGGCCCGTAGACGTGGTGTATCTAGATAAAGGAAGGCCCGTAGACATGGTGTATCTAGATAAAGGAAGGCCCGTAGACGTGGTGTATCTAGATAAAGGACGACCGGTATACGTGGTGTATCTGTATAAAGGAAAGCCCATAGATGTGGTGTATCTGGATAAAGAAAGGCCTGTAGACGTGGTGTATCTAGATAAAGGAAGGCCCGTAGACGTGGTGTATCTAGATAAAGGAAGGCCCATAGACGTGGTGTATCTGGATAAAGGAAGGCCCGTAGACGTGGTGTATCTAGATAAAGGAAGGCCCGTAGACGTGGTGTATCTAGATAAAGGAAGGCCCGTAGACGTGGTGTATCTGGATAAAGGTAGGCCCGTAGATGTGGTGTATCTGGATAAAGGAAGGCCCGTAGACGTGGTGTATCTAGATAAAGGAAGGCCCGTAGACGTGGTGTATCTGGATAAAGGAAGGCCCGTAGATGTGGTGTATCTGGATAAAGGAAGGCCCGTTGACGTGGTGTATCTAGATAAAGGAAGGCCCGTTGACGTGGTGTATCTGGATTTTGCTGAAACATTTGACGCAGTTCCCCATAAACGTTTACTGTACAAAGTAAGGTCACTTGGCATGGATCATAGGGTGAGTACATGGATTGAAAACTGGCTACAAGGGTGAGGTCAGAGGGTGGTGATAAATGGGGAGTACTCGGAATGGTTGGGGGTGGGTAGTGAGGTCCCCCAGGGTTCTGTGCTGGGACCAATCCTATTTAATTTGTTCATAAACCACCTGGAGGATGGGGTAAGCAGTGCAATCTCTGTATTTGCGGACGATACTAAGCTAAGCAGGGCAATAACTTCTCCGCAGGATGTGGAAACCTTGGAAGAAGATCTGAACGAATTAATGTGGTGGGGCTACTACATGGCAAATGAGGTTTAACGTGGACAAATTTTTAAATAATGCATTCGGGTGGCAAAAATCTGAATCTATACACTGTTTCCTGTGTTTCCGGCCGGACTGAAAGGAAGTGAGCACTCAGTGTGCACTTCCTGTTTGTTCGGCGGGGAACAGGAAACTATATCTCCTGTACCACATGCGGTACACGGCCAGACTGACAGGACTCCAGGAGAAAGGAAGAGGAGCTCGGCCACACTACAGCCTGGGAAGGGGAAGTTGGGGGCCCCAGGCCAGCTCGGGGCCCCAAGCAATTGTTTGTTTTGCCTGTCCTCTACTGTACCTACCCACATCCAGAAACAGGAAGTGAAGGGAAATCTCCCCGAGAGTTCTAACTCCCTCCCTACTCTATCTAAATGTAATAAGAACAAGTTTTACCTTTTGGAATATAAAATCGGACTTTTTCGACTTGAACATATCTATAATACGAAGAATTAATCACCAGAATTATGGAGGCCGTTTTTAGCCTTTTGTACTCTTTGGCATTTCATTTTTTTTTTTTAATGCCATTAGTATTTATTCTCACTAGGAGGACCGGCGAACTTTCCTAATCAGTGTAGCAGAAGTTCTATCAAAGCTTTTTCTAAATAGCACTAAGTACTGTAATATTGTATTTGATGGCGTCGGCAAAGACGTCCGGAGGAGGGACGCTCTGCGGTGAGTTTTTTTTTTTTTTTTGTTCTTTTGGATGGTAATGAATTACTTATGACTTCACGTTGTCACAATCTTTCTTTTCCCTGGTTGAATAGCGCCGTGTTGATCTGCAGGATCCTGACAAGCTGACATTTGTGTCTTCCCCGCTACATTTTCACCGCGATCGCCTCTGACGTCCCCCGATGTTTAACTACATTCCCTTTAAAATATCACCGAAATTATTCTCTAGAAGTAAAAAAAGACTAAAAGAAGATTAAAGAGAGCTTCGCGGTTCAAAGTGGGCAGAATAAAAGGGAACAATGTCGCTTAATTGATATTTTTTGGAGTAGACGTCGTTAAGTCTTTGTGGGAGGTTTCTCTTCTAGGCAAGTTCATTTGTTCTTCTTCTCCGAGAAGTGTCAAAGAGTTGAAGGTTGAGCTGTTCAGGGATTAAAAGCCGGACTGCTCAAAGATTTTATGTGTTTTTATGTCTGTTTTGTAGCTTTTGAAGAAGGGAGAGACCTTTAAAGCTCCTGAAACACGTTCAATGCTCTGTGTTGCGAGTTTGCGAGGAAATACCGTATTTGTTGGCGTATAACACGAGCCGGCGTATAACACGTGCCGGCGTATAACACGAGCCGGCGTATAACACGAGCCGGCGTATAACACGTGCACCCTAATTATAAGAGGGAAGTTTCAGGGAAAAAACATATATTATAAATAAACAACTTTGAAGCAAATCAAGGGTCAGGGCCCATGAATGTCCCCAATGCAGCCTGATCAATTTCCTCAATGCAGCCTGATCAATGTCCTCAATGCAGCCCATCAGTGCATCAATGCAGCCTGATCAATGTCCCCAATGTGCCTGATCAATATCCCCGACGCAGCACATCAATGCATCAATGCAGCCTGATCAATGTCCTCAATGCAGCCTGATCAATGTCCCCAATGCAGCCTGATCAATGTCCCCAGTGCAGCCTGATCAATGTCCCCAATGCAGCCTGATCAATGTCCCCAATGCAACCTGATCAATGTCCCCAATGCAGCCTGATCAATGTTCCCAATGCAGCCTGATCAATGTCCTCAATGCAGCCTGATCAATGTCCCCAACGCAGTCTGATCAATGTCCCCAATGCAGCCTGATCAATGTCCCCAATGTAGCCTGATCAATGTCCCCAATGCAACCTGATCAATGTCCCCAATGCAACCTGATCAATGTCCCCAATGCAACCTGATCAATGTCCCCAATGCAACCTGAACAATGTCCCCAATGCAGCCTGATCAATGTCCCCAATGCAGCCTGATCAATGTCCCCAATGCAGCCTGATCAATGTCCCCAACGCAGTCTGATCAATGTCCCCAATGCAGCCTGATCAATGTCCCCAATGTAGCCTGATCAATGTCCCCAATGCAACCTGATCAATGTCCCCAATGCAACCTGATCAATGTCCCCAATGCAGCCTGATCAATATCCCCGACGCAGCACATCAATGCATCAATGCAGCCTGATCAATGTCCTCAATGCAGCCTGATCAATGTCCCCAATGCAGCCTGATCAATGTCCCCAGTGCAGCCTGATCAATGTCCCCAATGCAGCCTGATCAATGTCCCCAATGCAACCTGATCAATGTCCCCAATGCAGCCTGATCAATGTTCCCAATGCAGCCTGATCAATGTCCTCAATGCAGCCTGATCAATGTCCCCAACGCAGTCTGATCAATGTCCCCAATGCAGCCTGATCAATGTCCCCAATGTAGCCTGATCAATGTCCCCAATGCAACCTGATCAATGTCCCCAATGCAACCTGATCAATGTCCCCAATGCAACCTGATCAATGTCCCCAATGCAGCCTGATCAATGTCCCCAATGCAGCCTGATCAATGTCCCCAATGCAGCCTGATCAATGTCCCCAATGCAGCCTGATCAATGTCCCCAATGCAGCCTGATCAATGTCCCCAATGTAGCCTGATCAATGTCCCCAATGCAACCTGATCAATGTCCCCAATGCAACCTGATCAATGTCCCCAATGCAACCTGAACAATGTCCCCAATGCAGCCTGATCAATGTCCCCAATGCAGCCTGATCAATGTCCCCAATGCAGCCTGATCAATGTCCCCAATGCAGCCTGATCAATGTCCCCAATGCAGCCTGATCAATGTCCCCAATGCAGCCTGATCAATGTCCTCAATGCAGCCTGATCAAATTCCCCAAGCAGCCCATCAATGTCCCCAATGCAGCCTGATCAATGTCCCCAATGCAGCCTGATCAATGTCCTCAATGCAGCCTGATCAATTTCCCCAATGCAGCCTGATCAATTTCCCCAACGCAGCCCATCAATGCAGCCTGATCAATTTTCTCAATGCAGCCTGATCAATGTCCCCAATGCAGCCCATCAATGCAGCCCATCAATGCAGCCTGATCAATGTCCCCAATGCAGCCTGATCAATGTCCCCAATGCAGCCTGATCAATGTCCCCAATGCAGCCTGATTAATGTCCTTTATGCAGCCTGATCAATGTCCCCAATGCAGCCTGATCAATGTCCCCAATGCAGCCTGATCAATGTCCCCAATGCAGCCCATCAATGCAGCCTGATCAATGTCCCCAATGCAGCCTGATCAATGTCCCCAATGCAGCCTGATCAATGTCCCCAATGCAGCCTGATTAATGTCCTTTATGCAGCCCGATCAATGTCCTCAATGCAGCCTGATCAATGTCCCCAATGCAGCCTGATCAATGTCCCCAATGCAGCCTGATCAATGTCCCCAATGCAGCCTGATCAATGTCCCCAATGCAGCCCATCAATGCAGCCTGATTAATGCTCTTTTTTTTTACCTTATTTAAGCAGCCTGATCTTCAGGAAATTACAAAGCCATCATCTCCTGTTTACACGGCTCTCACACACATACAGTCCCGCCTCCACCATCGGCATTGGACCAGCTCCTGTGATAGACAGAACACTGGTCCAACCGAGAGCCGAGTTAGATAGAGCCTAGTAAACAGGAGATGGTGGCTCGTGGATTTCGGCAGCACTCATCCCCCTCCTTCCCCTCCAAGGTACGCTGTTGGTGTATAACACGCACCTGTGACTTTCCCCTGATTTTCAGGGGAAAAGAGGGCGTGTTATATGCTGATAAATACGGTATACAGTCCCTGGACACTTCATTAGGTAGACCTGTTCATAGTTACATAGTTAGTCAGGTTGAAAAAAAAAAAAACACAAGTTCATCTAGTTCTGGGGTCTCCAAACTTTTGAAAACAAAGAGCCAGTTTACGGGCCTTCAGAAATTAAGTGGGCCGGACTGTGGTATAATAATAAAAAAAATATTATTATTATTTATTATTTGTTACTTTTCCATCTGTTTAGATGCAGCATTAGTTATTTCGGATAATTCGTAACTTCGGATAAATTCGTATTCGTTCCGTTCACTAACAGCCAGATTTGAAAGGAAATTCCAATACCCACTGGGCACAGTGAGGCATGGGCACAGTGAGGCATGGACACAGTGAGGCATGGACACAGTGAGGCATGCACATGGACACAGTGAGCAAAGTGAGACATGCAGATGGACACCCTAGGCTTATACTCGAGTCAATACGTTTTCTTATTTTTTTTTTGTGGTAAAATTAGGTGCCTCGGCTTATATTTGGGTCGGCTTATACTCGAGTATATACGGTAAGTTGTCACACCTCGTGTATCTTATAAAAAAGCAATCAAGGTCCCTGATCCTAACCCAAGGGTCTGGCCATATTGGAAGGCATATATAGCCAGATTCAGGTAGAGTTACGCTGGCGTATCAGTAGATACGCAGTCGTAACTCCGAATCTGCGCCGTCGTACATTTAAGTGTATTCTCAAATTGAGATACACTTAAATGTAGCTAAGATACGACCGCCGGCGCCGTTGTATCTTAGCTGTCTATTTACGCCGGCCGCTAGGGGCGTGTACGCTGATTTACGCCTAGAATGCGTAAATCAGCGAGATACGCCTATTCACGAACGTACGCTCGCCCGTCGCAGTAAAGATACGCCGCTTACGTAAGGCGTTTTCAGGCGTAAATATATTTCACCAAAAAGATGGCGAAGCCAATGTTAAGTATGGACGACGGACCCGCGTCAAATTTTTTTATTTTTACGTCGTTTGCGTAAGTCGTCCGTGACTGGGGCTGGGCGTAATTTACGAAACCAATGAGTCTTTGCGGCGTAATTTGGAGCATGCGCACTGGGATACGTCCGCAGACGGCGCATGCGCCGTTCGTTCAAAACGTCATTTACGTGGGGTCATGCTTTATTTACATAAAACACGCCCACCTCTTCACAATTTGAATTAGGCGCGCTTACGCCGGCCCCATTTACGCTACGCCGCCGTAACTTAGGACGCAAGTGCTTTGTGAATACAGCACTTGCCTCTCTAACTTACCGCGGCGTAGCGCATATGAGATACGCTACGCCTGCCTAACGTTAGGCACGGCTACCTGAATCTAGCTAATACTGTATACGTATAGTTGGATTGATCCAAGCTGTAAAGACATCCATACCTGGAATTCATCTATAAGCCCTGCCACACATGAAATACATTTACTAACCGCCCATTAACAATAGTCTGACATTGGTCAAACCGACGCGCTCTTAACTAATGCAGTCTTCGGCGATAACAGTTTTATTGATACAAAAAAGAAAGTCAGCGGGGGACAGAGAAGAACCGTTCTTTATAAAACGATGAAAAAGTCTTTTATCAGGTGGGACATAAGTGGCGGCATATTTATTGACATGCCATTGAAAACGCAGTAAAAGCCACTTCTAACCTCGAATAATTACCTCTAACGCACAACTAAAATCATATAAAGGGACCAATGAACAGAGAGACAGCAAAGGACCCTCCACGGCGTTCTCCCAACAAGACAAAGTCAGCTTTATTCAGAAATGTATCCATGGATGTTAACAGCGTTGTCAAGGTTTTTACGGCTGAGAGAAGTGATACGCACACAATTATTACTATGGATGACAATGCCATTTGGATTTGCGAGATACCAGTCACTGAAGTGGCGTTAGTAGGCTTGAGTGTACGCAGCTCAACTCTGAGTACATATCCTTTTACCTACACTATATTGTCAAAAGTATTGGGACACCTGCCTTTACACCAGGAGTGCCCAACGTTTTGAAGAGCGAGGGCCACTTAAGCAACTTGGTAGCCGGTCACGGGCCACAATGAGCGGAGCGTGCGGATGACAGGTCACGGCTACTCTATAGGCCCTCTGATCCGATCCGTCTAGATGGAAGAGCACAAATTCCCTTCTGTTTTTGTTTTTTTTAGCAGGTTGTATTGGAGGTAGACGGGCGTAAGCTGACAAAAGTCTGCTTATACCTGTAGCTCTATAGAGGTGAATTGAGGGCCCGATTGGGTCGGGTCGATCCTGTGAAAAGGGCCTAAGACTGCTTTCACACTGATGTGCTGCGATTTACGCACACCGTGGGTTCAGCCTACTGCGCGCCTGTGTCGATCTGAACTTTGCCATAGACTCCGCCTCTTGCCAGCGCTGTACAGGAAGCAATGGCTTACGGGGCTCTGCTCTGCAGCTGCTTTCTTCCTCTACCACCAGCTTCATTCACAACACTAATGCTGTGGTATGGCGGGTTGGCAACCTGCGGTCTCGGGTTGCCAACCCCCCATTCGAGTGCAGGAGGTCACGGGCCACATCAAAGGGCTCCGCGGGCCACATGTGGAATCCCTGCTTTAGACTCACATGAACTTTAATGGCATCCCAGTCTTAGTCCGTAGGGTTCAATATTGCGTTGGTCCGCCCTTTGCAGCTATAACAGGTTCAACTCTTCTGGGAAGGCTGTCCACAAGGTTTAGGGGTGTGTCTATGGGAATGTTTGACCATTCCTCCGGAAGTGCATTTGTGAGGTCAGGCACTGATGTTGGTCTGGAAAGCCTGGCTCACAGTCTCCGCTTTAATTCCTCACAAAGGCGTTCTATCGGGTTGGGGTCAGGACTTTGTGATGGCCAGTCAAGTTCCTCTATCGCAAACTCTCTCATCCACACTATATTGCCAAAAGTATTGGGCCACCCCTGCAAATCATTATGGTGTGGGGTTGTTTTGTTTAGGGGTTGGGCTTGGCCCCTTAGTTCCAGTGAAGGGAACTCTTGAGGCATCAGCAGACCAAGACATTTTGGACAATTTCATGCTCTCAACTTTGTGGGAACAGTTTGGGGACGACCCCTTCCTGTCCCAACATGACTGCCCACCAGTGCACAAAGCAAGGTCCATAAAGACATGGATGAGTAAGTTTGGGGTGGAACTTGACTGGCCTGCACCTCAACCCGATAGAACACTGTAACGGAATGACCCGGGACAAACAGAGACTTTGCAAGGATGAGGGGTACTCCTGTACTGGCGTCACCAAGGAGTCTTATGTCTAGGGTCACCTTATGTCCGATAGGGCCATAGGGTGACTGAGAAATTATATCCTAAATTACAGGACAGGGGACATTAATAATAGTTCATATTGCAGGATCTTGAGATATTGCAAGTTGTTGGTTAATTGTGACCCAACCAGTCAATAGTGACTCATTTCTATGATTAACCCTGGCTATTGACATGCTAATTGAGTCAGGCTCCTGGAAGACCTTTCATTGTGTGAGAACACTGCTTTAAGCCTATTGATGCTCAGAGGTGTGAATACCTTTCTGTCAAGCTGTATGCGAAGACAGAACGTCTGTCTAGGGATGTGGATTAAGAAGAGATCATTGTGTGATGGTGTTTTGTTTGAGTTCTGTTAATGAAGGAATGTGCAGTGATTAGATCATGATAATTATAGGCCGGCGCCGACATGTCTAGAATGTTTAGCAATTAGCCATCTGAAAGTGTATTGAAACCCTCCCAGGGTGTGGGTGGAGAGTTTGATTGTTCATGTGCCTTGAAAACTGTATAAAAGCTGAGACTGAACCATTAAAGTTGTCTTCATTTTGGAACAAGTACAGAGCTGCGTGTCTCGTCTTGATTCTGGGGAAATGGGATGGATCGGGTCCTGTTGGTTGGAGTGTCGATAAGCTGTCTTGGATGTGATGGAAGGTCGTAAACGGTGGTGACCGTTACAAACACCTTTGGGAAAAATTAGAGCTGAGACTGTGAGCCAGGCCTTCTCATCCAAAATCAGTGCCTTACATTACAAATGCGCTTCTGAAAGAATGGTCAACCATTCCCATAGACACCCTCCTAAACCTTGTGGACGGCCTTCCCAGAAGAGTTGAAGCCGTTATAGCTGCAAAGAGCGGGGCCAACTCAAGATTGAACCCTACGAGACTAAGACTGGGATGCCATTAAAGTTCATGTGCGTGTAAAGGCAGGTGGCCCAATACTTTTGACAACATAATGTATTATATGCCTTTGTGTAATTATGCACCACCGCCCATTCTCGAGTCTTGGGTAACTTAGCAATTTCTATGCCCAACACCACTCGCCGATAAGTGTTTTATCGAGAGTCGTGAAAAAGTCTACTATTCAGGTGGAACATACAGTACAGTAAGTGGCAGTATATTTATTGACACTTCATTGAATGCCGAGAAAAAAGCTACTTCTCGGCTCGAATAATGAGATCTAACTCACAACTGAAGATATATAATAGCACCAATAGACAGAGAAAAAAAAAAAAAAAGACCTTAACCCTGTTTTCCTAACATGATACACCCATACAGACGTTGGCTTTATTCAAAGACATATCTGTGTATGTAACAGAGTTGTCAAGGGTTCGAAGGCCGAAATAACTAAAAAATTCCAAGTGTTATCCTATCAAAACATGCGAATAAGACTATGAATGAATAGATGCCATTAATCTTTGAAGAGCAAGAGTCAAAAGTTAGCAGTTACTGAAGTGGAATTTGCAGGAATGAGCGCACACGGCTCTACGCTAAATTTGTTTCTTAAACGTAATAAAAAAAAAAAAATTAAAACAAACAATTTATATCATTGTTTTGCACAACACCACTACCCCCCTCCTCCCTACTTCCAATGGGGCAACTTCCTGGTCAATTAATAAGGACTGAGCATTGTGCAGGGGAGGGCTAGGCTTGGGGAGCAGAGAGGCATCTGGCTCCGCTGTGGCAGCCATCGGCAGGGTCAGATTAATGTAGGGGCTATTGGAGATGAAGCTCCAGGCCCCTACCTTAATATAGCCCCAGCAGGGTCGGACTGACCATTACGGCACTGCCATTGCCCTACGGATGCCATCCACTGCAAAACCCAGGGGAGGGCAAGGCTTGGGGAGCAGAGAGGCACAAGGCTCCCCTGTGGCAGCCATTGGCAGGGCCAGATTAATGTAGGGGCTATTGGAGCTGGAGCTCCAGGCCCCTACCTTAATATAGGCCCAGCAGGGTCGGACTGACCACTACGGCATTGTATTGCCCTACAGATGCCATCCACTGCCAAACCCAGGGGAGGGCTAGGCTTGGGGGCAGAGAGGCATCTGGCTCCCCTGTGGCAGCCATCAGCAGGGCCAGATTAATGTAGGGGCTATTGGAGATGAAGTTCCAGGCCCCTACCTTAATATAGCCCCAGCAGGGTCGGACTGACCATTACGGCACTGCCATTGCCCTACGGATGCCATCCACTGCCAAACCCAGGGGAGGGCTAGGCTTGGGGGCAGAGAGGCATCTGGCTCCCCTGTGGCAGCCATCAGCAGGGCCAGATTAATGTAGGGGCTATTGGAGCTGAAGCTCCAGGCCCCTAGCATAATATAGGCCCAGCAGGGTCAGACTGACCATTACGGCACTGCCTTTGCCCTACGGATGCCATCTGCTGCCAAACCCAGGGGAGGGCTAGGCTTGGGGAGCAGAGAGGCATCTGGCTCCTCTGTGGCAGCCATCGGCAGGGCCAGATTAATGTAGGGGCTATTGGAGTTTCAGTTCCAGGCCCCTATCTTAATATTGGCCCAGCACGGTTGGACTGACCATCCCGGCACTGCCATTGCCCTACGGATGCCATCCGCTGCCAAACCCAGGGGAGGACTAGGCTTGGGGAGCAGAGAGGCAACTGGCGCCCCTGTGGCAGCCATCGGCAGGACCAGATTAATGTAGGGGCTATTGAAGCTGAAGCTCCAGGCCCCTCCCTTAATATAGGCCCAGCAGGGTCAGACTGACCATTACAGCACTGCCATTGCCCTACGGATGCCATCCACTGCCAAACTCAAGGGAGGGCTAAGCTTGGGGAGCAGAGAGTCATCTGGCTCCCCTCTGGCAGCCATCGACAGGGCCAGATTAATGCAGCGGCTATTGGAGCTGAAGCTCCAGGTCCCTACCTTAAAATAAGCCCAGCAGGGTTGGGCTGACCATTTCGGCACTGCCATTGCCCTACAGATGCCATCCACTGCCAAACTCAAGGGAGGGCTAGCTTGGGGAGCAGAGAGGCATCTGGCTCCCCTGTGGCAGCCATCGGCAGGGCCAGATTAATGTAGGGGCTATTGGAGTTTCAGTTCCAGGCCCCTATCTTAATATTGGCCCAGCACGGTTGGACTGACCATCCCGGCACTGCCATTGCCCTACGGATGCCATCCGCTGCCAAACCCAGGGGAGGACTAGGCTTGGGGAGCAGAGAGGCAACTGGCGCCCCTGTGGCAGCCATCGGCAGGACCAGATTAATGTAGGGGCTATTGAAGCTGAAGCTCCAGGCCCCTCCCTTAATATAGGCCCAGCAGGGTCAGACTGACCATTACAGCACTGCCATTGCCCTACGGATGCCATCCACTGCCAAACTCAAGGGAGGGCTAAGCTTGGGGAGCAGAGAGTCATCTGGCTCCCCTCTGGCAGCCATCGACAGGGCCAGATTAATGCAGCGGCTATTGGAGCTGAAGCTCCAGGTCCCTACCTTAAAATAAGCCCAGCAGGGTTGGGCTGACCATTTCGGCACTGCCATTGCCCTACAGATGCCATCCACTGCCAAACTCAAGGGAGGGCTAGCTTGGGGAGCAGAGAGGCATCTGGCTCCCCTGTGGCAGCCATCAGCAGGGCCAGATTAATGTAGGGGCTATTGGAGCTGAAGCTCCAGGCCCCTGCCTTAATATAGCCCCAGCAGGGTTGGACTGACCATTACGGCATTGTAATTGCCCTACGGATGCCATTGTAACATCTCTGATGTTTCACTAGGCAGAACGAGCGCAGCTGTGCCTTGTCCAAGCAGCTGCGCTCCGTTCTGCAAGACGTCCGCGTCACTTCCGATGCGCGGACGTCTGCGTTCCAGCGTGGAACGCGGAAGTGCGACTCGGCATCCTTCCCCGTTTTCCCCACGAATTCGGGGCTATTTAAACTCCTCAGAGATGGCGGCAGGGTGTTCGGTTATTCTGTCGGATGCCTGCCGCCACCTGAGAACCACCATTCCGCACCTGCAAGCCCTGGAACCACCGCAGTCCTCCTCACCTCCCTGTCTCCAGTCATCGGATCTCTGGCTCCCTGATCCACAGGCTGCATGCCTGCACCTCTCTGCACCCTGCCTTAGCCTTACAGGAAATCCTCAGCTTCCAGGATTCTGGGACTCTGCTACCTATAACCCACAACCTCCCTTCAGTGGACTACAACAACCAGCAGAACCGCAAGTATCCTGAACTAAAGATTTACCTCTTGCATTGTGACCAAGTATCTATTTGCATACAAGTTGTGGGGATTGATATTGCTGAATCCTGTTCCATTATAGATCTCTTCTAAAACATACTGATGGACTAGGGTGACCACATTTCCAAACTGCCATTCAGGGACACCCCCCCCCCCAAAAAAAAATATGTTTTTTTACATATTTTTTTGCCAGTTTTGGGGGCAGGGGCGTATCCTGAAATCAGCGGGCCCGTGACAGAGGGCTGGGTGACAGGGGACTGGGTGACAGAGGGCTGGGTGACAGAGGGCTGGGTGACAGAGGGCTGGGTGACAGAGGGCTGGGTGACAGGGGACAGGGTGACAGGGGACTGGGTGACAGGGGACTGGGTGACAGGGTGACAGGGGACTGGGTGACAGAGGGCTGGGTGACAGGTGACAGAGGGCGGGTGACAGAGGGCTGGGTGACAGAGGGCTGGGTGACAGAGGGCTGGGTGACAGAGGGACTGGGTGACTGAGGGACTGGCTGACGGAGGGCTGGCTGACGGAGGGCTGGGTGACGGAGAGCTGGGTGACGGAGGGCTGGGTGACAGGGTGACAGAGGGCTGGGTGACAGAGGGCTGGGTGAGGGGGGACTGGGTGACAGAGGACTGGGTGACAGGGGACTGGGTGACAGGGGACAGGGTGACAGAGGGCTGGGTGACAGAGAGCTGGGTGACAGAGAGCTGGGTGACAGAGGGCTGGGTGACAGGGGACTGGGTGACGGAGGGACTGGCTGACGGAGGGCTGGCTGACGGAGGGCTGGGTGACGGAGAGCTGGGTGACGGAGGGCTGGGTGACGGAGGGCTGGGTGACGGAGGGCTGGGTGACGGCTGACGGAGGGACTGGCTGACGGAGGGACTGGCTGACGGAGGGACTGGCTGACGGAGGGACTGGCTGACGGAGGGCTGGCTGACGGAGGGCTGGCTGACGGAGGGCTGGCTGACGGAGGGCTGGCTGACGGAGAGCTGGGTGACGGAGAGCTGGGTGACGGAGAGCTGGGTGACGGAGAGCTGGGTGACGGAGAGCTGGGTGACGGAGAGCTGGGTGACGGAGAGCTGGGTGACAGAGGGACTGGGTGACAGAAGGACTGGGTGACAGAGGGACTGGGTGACAGAGGGCTGGGTAGAGAGAGATTATACAGTCCAGATTACAATTTGCAGGGGCAGCAAAGGTGACAGAGAAAGGGGGGTGCACCATGCAACCCCCCCCCCCCCCTTTCTCACTGTCACCTCTGCTGCCCCTGCAAATTGTAATCTGGACTGTATAATATCTCCCCCCATTGCATGGTCAACCCCGCCCCCCCCCTCCCCTGCACCTACCTTTTCTGCCCCTGCTCCAAGGATGGCCGGCGCGGCGCAGCGGAAGTCGGGACTCGCGGGAGGTCGGGACTCAGGACGGACGGCGGATCGAGTCCAGCTGAGCAACCGAGGCCTGGAGGGGAGGAGGAGGAGGAGGTCTTGGTCTGTGCCGCGGTAGGTGAGTGACTCACTGCTGTGACGGTGCTGTCTCTCTGCCTGTTACGCTGGCGCTGCTGCTCTCTCTGCAGCAAGAACCGCGGCTGGCCGCTGGAGGAGGAGGAGGTGGGGGAGGAGTCGGAGGCGCAGAGAGCGGGACACGGTGACGTCACTGGTTGCTACAAGCCAAGCGGGGCTTCCCTAGCAACCAGTGATTTAGAATCATTTAATTACAGCGACAGCAGCGGCAGTGAGTGTGGCAGGCAGTTGATTCCGGGACTCTCTATTGTCCCGGTTTGAAGGCTCCCGGGACACGGGACAAAAATTTATATTACGGGACGATCCCGGGCAAACCGGGACACGTGGTCACCCTATGATGGACTGTTTTCTGTAGTTGGTACTAAGTCTAATATTGTGACGTAACAATATTACTGCCATATATTAGTACCCTACTGCATTGAGACCTGTCACATAAATACTGCATAGCAAATGATATACAGTAAGATTTACTTTTCATTTGAGAGACTTTAACCCT
This sequence comes from Rana temporaria, assembly GCF_905171775.1. NCBI lineage: Eukaryota > Metazoa > Chordata > Amphibia > Anura > Ranidae > Rana > Rana temporaria. The sequence goes on from NC_053497.1 coordinate 181,840,198, forward strand.
AAACCCTTATATGCTTATTAAGTAATAAGCTAGTATACGTTGGTACCACATTGAGGTTGTGATGAAGTAACCCCAAACTTTCTGCTAAAATAAGAGAGTGCACTGGTGGTTAAACCTGAGAAGCCTCTGCAGCTGAGATCCAACCGTACTTTTAGTAATTACAAGGCAGTATTGTCACAGCCATCCACTGCCAAACCCATGGGGAGGGCTAGGCTTGGGGAACAGATAGGTATCTGGCTCCGCTGTGGCAGCCATCGGCAACAGGGGGGGGGCACTGACAATGGCTACACCATAGGAGCCTATGGGGTGATGTTATCACTCCTGGATTTTACAGCCATTGTCAAGCGTCCTCTCCATTCCCCTGCAGCAACTGCTGGCTGTCACAGGAGAGCTGGATCACGTAACCAGACCGGAGTGGGCTGAAAATAGGCAAGCACAGTGCCTTGAAAAAGTATTCATACCCCTATACATTTTCCACATTTTATCATGTAACAGTCATAAATGTAAATGTATTTTAATGGGATTTTATGTGATAGACCAGTGATGGGGCACTATTCCTCCCACTGACACTGGGGTGTGCAGTACCGCATGTGGCCAGAGGTGCGGGGGCGCCGGTGATGCTCAGAGACACTCGTAGACTCTCTGAGACATTCGGAGAGACTCCGTTCCAGAGTGTCTCCAGCGCCCCCACACCTCTGGCCACATGCGGTACTGCACACACCAGCAGTGACACTGGAACCAATTATCTGAGTTTCCATTGATTCCTATGGGGGAACTCGCTTTGATATACGAGTGCTTTGGATTACGAGCATTCCTCTGGAAGGAATTATGCTCGTAATCCAAGGCACTACTGTATTTTATTTTTAAAAATTGTCTACCTATAAAAATTCTCAATAAAATATTTGAAATAAAAAAAAAAAAAAAAAAAAAAAAAAAAAAAAAAAAAAAAATTGTTTACACTGTACAGTGCTTTAGCTAACTCAGTGGGGTGGATTCAGGAACAAATTGCGCCCTCTTACGGAGGCGCAGCGTACCGTTTTAACGCTGCGCCTCCGTAAATTACGTGCGCTACGCTTCATTCATGAAGCAGTAGCTACGTAATTTGCGCGGCCGCTCCTTAAAAATGCCCGGCGCAAGGGCGCATAATTTAAATGATCCCGTAGGGGGCGTGGATCATTTAAATCAGGCGCGTTCCCGCGCCGAACGTAGTGCGCATGCTCCGTCGGGAAACTTTCCCGACGTGCATTGCGGCAAATGACGTCGCAAGGACGTCATTTGCTTCAACGTGAACGTAAATGGCGTCCAGCGCCATTCACGATTCGCTTATGCAAACAACGTAACTTTCAAACATCGCAACGCGGGAACGACGGGTATACTTAGCATTGGCTGCCCCTGCTAATAGCAGGAGCAGCCTTACGCGGAACCCGACGAACGTAAACGACGTAAACTGCGTACGTAGGGCGCGCGTACGGTTGTGAATCGGTGTTAGTATGCAATTTGCATACTATACGCTGACCACTACGGGAACGCCACCTAGCGGCCAGCGTAAGAATGCAGCCTAAGATATGCGGGCATAAGAGCCTTATGCCAGTCATATCTTAGGCTGCAGTCGGCGTATTGAGCTCTCTGAATCAGGAGAAGTCGATACGCCGGCGCAACAAAGCAATTGCGCTGCGTATCTATGGTTACGCAGACGCAATTGCTTTCTGAATCTACCCCAATGCCATTTAGTTAGACTCAACATCTTATTGAAAGCCCTGTGCCAAAAAAAATAAAAAAACATAACAGTGCAGAACCCCCAGGAGCCAAATCCAACCGCTTTATGGTTAAAAAAATGTATTGCGAAAAACAAACACATTACCAATCAAACTGTCCCATTGTGAATATACAATATTTAGTATTATTCTTCCAATTACAGTCTGCAATGCCATTATTTCCTCCTTGATCACCTACCGTACCCTGCATTCCTGCAAAATCAGATCAACAAGGCAGTTAATTTTTAATGAAAAATGCATTATTTAAATTGTATAGGATTTCTAATAAAGTCACACAAAGCAGAAAAAGAAAAAAAAATATAGGCTGACTATAATTTTATTATTCTATTTGCATGCAATTACTTTTTATGAAAACTTGGTGGCTTCACCTGTCTAGTTCAGAACTGAACTGCGATGAAAGGTGGAGGGGAGGGGGGGGGGTTATTATTAGGTAGATTCAGGTAGGGGCGCGCAAATCAAATGCAGCGTAGCCTAGCGTGTTTACACTACGCCGCCTTAAGTAAGAGAGGCAAGTACTGTATTCTCAAAGTACTTGCCTCCTTACTTAGGGCGGCGTAGCGTAAATGCGGCGGGCGTAAGGGCGCCTAATTCAAATGTGTTGGAGGGGGGGCGTGTTTTATGGTAATGAGGCTTGACCTCACGTTTTTGACGTTTTTTTTTTTTACTGCGCATGCGCCGGGCGACTACATTTCCCAGTGTGCATTGCGGCTAAGTACGCCGCACGGGCCTATTGATTTCGACGTGGACGTAAACGACGTAAATCCCGATTCGCGGACGACTTACGCAAACGACGTAAAAAATTCGAATCTCGCGGCGGTAACGGCGGCCATACTTTAACATTGTTATTCCACCTAATAGATGGAATAACTTTAGGCCTGCTAATGCCTTACGGAAACGGCGTAAATCGGCTGCGGCGGCCGGGCGTACGTTCGTGAATCGACGTATCAACTCATTTACATATTCTACGCCGACCGCAATGGAAGCGCCACCTAGCGGCCATCCGAAAAATTGCAATCTAAGATAGGACGGCGCAAGCCGTCGTATCTTAGATATGTTTAAGCGTATCTCTGTTTGAGCATACGCTTAAACATACGTCGGCGCAGATTCTGAGTTAGGTCGGCTTATCTACTGATAAGCCGGCCTAACTCTTTCTGAATCTACCTATCTGTGTGTAAAACCAGATTATTATTTTTTTTTTACGTTTTGGATAATATTTGAAATGGTTAAATATAAGGAGATTCAAAATCAATTGTATTGAAGTTTTGGAAAGCCTAGGTCTAACCACTATTGCCAGCAAATGTCGGCTGTAAAAATGACAGCCAGGGCTTGCTCCAGATCACAGGATCAAAGAGAGTTTGGAAGTGTGAATGAAAGGGGTCAGAAACTTTAGTGAAAAATATCATCCAACATATTTGGTATTGCTGATTTATATATATATATATATTTTTTTTTATTTTTTATTTATTTATATATATATATATATATATATATATATATATATATATATATATATACAAACAAACACACGCACACGTAATCTATATGTAATATATATATATATATATATTATTTATTTATTTTATATATATAATTGTCTGTTGATGGACAGCAAAATTATGATCTAACATATTTTATATTTATATGTATATATATATATATATATATATATGTGTATATATATATATATATATATATATATATATATATATATATATATATATATATATATATATATATACACACACACAATCTATATACATAGGGCCAGATTCACGTAGCTCAGCGGATCTATAGATCCACTCGATCTACGTGATTTAAGATCCGCTCCCGCAAGTTTAGGAGGCAAGTGGCTAATTCACAAACCACTTACCTCCAAACTTGCGACGGCGGATCCTAAATCCCCCAGCGGAATTCAAATTCCGCGGCTAGGGGAGTGTCATATTTAAATCAGGCGCGTTCCCGCGCCGATTTAAATGCGCATGCGTCGTCCGGGGAATTTCCCGGCGTGCATTGCTCCCACTGACGTCACTAGGACGTCAGTGGTTGCGACGTGAGCGGGACTTGCGACGCGCGTGTTCGTGAATCGGCGTACGCAAACGACGTAGGAAAATTCAAATTTGAAGCGGAAAACGCTGGCTATACTTATCATTGGCTGCGCCTGATAAAAGAAGGGGTAAGTATACGACGGAAAAACGCTACGGAAACGACGTAAGAACACTGCGACGGGTCCGCGTACGTTCGTGAATTTGCGTATCTCGCTGATTTACATATTATTTATCGTAAATCAGCGGGAACGCCCCCGGCGCCATTTTTAAATTGAAAAAAAGATCCGACAGTGTAACACTGTCGGATCTAGCCCTATCTATGCGTATCTGATTCTATGAATGAGGCGCATAGATAGGACCAGTTTACGTCAGAGATACGATGGTGTATCTGTAGATAATACACCGTCGTATCTCTTTGTGAATCTGGCCCACACAGTACAGACCAAAAGTTTGGACACCTTCTCATTCAAAGAGTTTTCTTTATTTTCATGACTATGAAAATTGTAGATTCACACTGAAGGCATCAAAACTAAATATAAAAATAAATAAAATATATTTCATATTCTCGGTTCTTCGAAGTAGCCACCTTTTGCTTTGATTACTGCTTGGCACACTCTTGGCATTCTCTTGATGAGCTTCAAGAGGTAGTCACCTGGCGCAGCCCCCCCCATCACTCTCCTTCTTGGTCAAATAGCCCTTCCCCCGCCTGGAGGTGTGTTTGGGGTCATTGTCCTGTTGAAAAATAAATGATGGTCCAACTAAACGCAAACCGGATGGAATAGCATGCCGCTGCAAGATGCTGTGGTAGCCATGCTGGTTCAGTATGCCTTCAATTTTGAATAAATCCCCAACAGTGTCACCAGCAAAGCACCCCCACACCATCACACCTCCTCCTCCATGCTTCACAGTGGGAACCAGGCATGTAGAGTCCATCCGTTCACCTTTTCTGCGTCGCACAAAGACACGGGGGGTTGGAACCAAAGATCTCAAGTTTGGACTCATCAGACCAAAGCACAGATTTCCACTGGTCTAATGTCCATCCCTTGTGTTCTTTACCCCAAACAAGTCTCTTCTGCTTGTTGCCTTTCTTTAGCAGAGGTTTCCTAGCAGATATTCTACCATGAAGGCCTGATTCACACAGTCTCCTCTTGAGAACTCGTACACACGAGGGGACATGTCCGATGAAAACTGTCCGCGGACCGTTTTCATCGGACATGTCCGCTCGGAGATTTCGGTCTGATGGTTGTACACACTATCAAACCGAAATCCGCGCGGACAGGATACGCGGTGACGTGGTCGCGCCGTCACCGCGGCGACGTTCGCGACCCTGGAAGGTCAATGCTTCCACGCGAGGGCTTTCGGCCGAGCGGACATATCCGGTAAGTCGTACAGACGACCGAACATGTCCGACGAACAGGCTTCCAGCGGACATGTTTCTTAGCATGCTAAGAAACATTTGTCCGCTGGAAACCTGTCCGATCCGCCGGAAAATTGTCCGGTCGGCCGTACACACGACCGAACATTTCATAGTCATGAATAGTGTTGAGCGGAATACGCCATATTCGATTTCGCGATATATCACGAATATATAGACGAATATTCGTGAAATATTCGCTAAAATCGAATATTCGTGATATTTTATCAAAAAAAAAATGTTGCAAAATTTCGCTAATGCGAATGCGAAATTGATTGCGAAATTTTGACAACTGTGGTAGGAGAACTATGATTGGCTCTGATGCAAAAGAAGGGCGGAGAAAGTATTCGCGAATATTCGTGATATTTTATCGAAATTTCGCTAATGCGAATGCGAAATTGATTGCGAAATTTTGACAACTGTGGTAGGAGAACTCTGATTGGCTCTGATGCAAAAGAAGGGCGGAGAAAGTATTCGCGAATATTCGTGATATTTTATCGAAATTTCGCTAATGCGAAATTGATTGCGAAATTTTGACAACTGTGGTAGGAGAACTCTGATTGGCTCTGATGCAAAAGAAGGGCGGAGAAAGTATTCGCGAATATTCGTGATATTTTATCGAAATTTCGCTAATGCGAATGCGAAATTGATTGCGAAATTTTGACAACTGTGGTAGGAGAACTCTGATTGGCTCTGATGCAAAAGAAGGGCGGAGAAAGTATTCGCGAATATTCGGAAATCGAATATTCGCGATTGCGAATATTCGGCAACATAAAAGGATCGCCTCAGCTTAGCTACTCGGCCCAGGGTCTCTAATCATACCAGCAATGCTTTTAGACGTCGATAGGATGTGATCTGTTTTAAAAATAAATTTGAAAAAATACGAATATTCGGAATAGCGAATTTTGGCCGCGAAATTCGAGTTATTCGCGAATATTCGAATATGCCATATTCGTAACGAATATTCGTGAGCAACACTAGTTCATGAAAATAAAGAAAACTCTTTGAATGAGAAGGGGTCTGTACTGTATGTATATATATATACACGCACACACATGTAATCTGTATGTAATATATATATAAAAAAAATTTTTTTTTATATATAATTGTCTGTTGGCGGACAGGAAAACTATGATCTAACAAATTTGGTATATATATATATATATATATTTTTATTTTTTATTTTATATATATATATAGATATAGATATATATCTATATATATATATATATATTAGTGCTGTCAGTTAAACGCGTTATTAACGGTGTTAACACAAACCCATGTTAACGCCGTCAATTTTTTTATCGCGCGATTAACGAGGCGGCGTTCGGGGGTTATACCGGGATGATGCCTGCAGCCGCAGGCATCATCCCGGTACCTTTGTTTAGAGCGGGCGATCGGCTATCCAAACATAACAACCGATGCGGCTAAAAGCCGCTCGGTTGTTATGCCGGAGGAGCGGGAGGGGACACCCCCCCCCCCTCCCGCCGCCTTTCGCCGCTCTGACCGGGCCTCCCGTCCCACCGGGAGACCCGATCCTCCATCCGCCGCGTTCTGTGTCCAGGTTGGAGACTGACACTAAGCCGTAAACGGCTTTGATTCAGTCTCCGCATTGAAACCACGGAAGCGGCGTCATGACGTCACTTCCGGGTTTCTCGGCTGCCAATGGCGCCGGATTTAAAAAAGTACACAGTATTCAGAATCGCCGTTTTCGGTGCAAAGGAGGGCTCGGAAGGTCTTTTAGACCCCCCGATCCCTCCATAAAGAGTACCTGTCACCACCTATTGCTGTCACAAGGGATGTTTACATTCCTTGTGACAGCAATAAAAGTGATCAAAATGTAAAAAAATTAAAAAACACAATTTAATATTATAAAAAAAAAAATATTTTAAAGGGTGAACCTCCTTAATGGCGCGATTAATCGTGAGTTAACTATGACATTAATGCGATTAATCGCGATTAAAAATTTTAATCGTTTGACAGCACTAATATATATATATATATATATATATATATATATATATATATATATATATATATAAAAAATATATATATATATATATATATATATATATATATATATATTAGTGCTGTCAAACGATTAAAATTTTTAATCGCGATTAATCGCATTAATGTCATAGTTAACTCACGATTAATCGCTCTAATTTATGACGAATTTCCCCACAAATATCGCACAATTCTGCAAGTGATTATAATTTATGATCGCTGTTTTCTAGCTGATCTAAAACCATTTTTGACATAAAGGGACACTTTTGGACAATCTACAGTTTTTCAGGCAGAAAGAATAGTTTTTATTATATAAAAGTACATGTAGGGCACTGGGCAGACCACTAGGGACAATGGGGGTGTGTATTTTTTACATACAGTACTGTAATCTATAAGATTACAGTATACTGTATGTAATGTGTTTGTTTACTTTTTTGAATTTGGCGCCGTTCTCCGCTCCCGTGCGTCGTAACGTCGCAGGGAACGGAGCTCGGCGGCACACAGGCACTGTGAATCGAGCGAGGAGGACCCGCCGAGCGAGGAGGACCCGCTCGACCACACAGCGGGGTGGCATCGCCGATCACACAGCGGGGTGGCATCGCTGGATCCAGGGACAAGGTGAGTAACTTGCCTGTGAATCCAGCGAGAAGGTAAGCCGCGCCGCGCCGCTGCACACTCTGCACGTCCACCCCGAGGGCTCCTGCGTTAATCGCGCGATAAAAATATTGACGGCGTTAACATGGGTTTGCGTTAACGCCGTTAATATCGCGTTTAACGCACAGTCCTAATAAATAAATAAAATAAGCAATACTAAATATGTTAGATCATAGTTTTATATATGTTTTTTTTTTATATAATTGCCTGGTGGATCAGGAAAATTATGATCTAGCTTATTTGGTATTGCTGATTTATATATATATATTTATTGTAATAGTGAGGGTCCCGGTCACCATAAAAACGCATCAAAAACGGACACAGAGTCTGCATGTCAGCGGACTGCAGAACTTCACAGCATAACTTTAAGCCCTGGTTCACACTGGGTACGATTTGGAACGATTTGAGATGCGATTTGACATGTCAAATCGCATCTCAAATCGGCGGCAATTGTCGGCGATGGCACTGTCCTAATCAGTGCGACGCCGCATCTGCGATTTCAAAAAGTAGTTCCTGTACTACTTTTTTGCGATTTCGGGCCGCGATTTACATTAAATTGCGGCCGAAATCGCGGAAAAATCGCGGCCGCGAAATCGCGGTAAAATCGCGCATTTTACCGCGATTTTGAATTCGCAGCAGTGTGAACCTAGGCTGAATGGGGCTGTGTGGTTTGGAGATCCTGCAGAGACTTGGGCGGGATGGGATCTCCGGCCCTGTGTCCAGGTCTTGGGAATAGCCAGCAGGTTGGGTGCTCAGGTGAAAACAGCCAATGTAATCAGGGACTGGTGAGAACAGGTAGGGGAGAGGAAGGTGGAGTGTGTGCTGCTGGCTGCTGGTTCAACACAGTGTGTGTGGAAAGCTGTCTGCCCTGGAAGACTACATCCCTGGTGTGGGGGGACTTTTTGCCTGGCTGTGCATGCGACTGCTGTGCATGCGACTGCAAGGATGAGGCAGTCCAAACACAAGAAGTTCATGTTAAAGGGGAAGTGAGCTCAGCGTGGCCTGAGATGTCTCCACCTAGGAGGGCCAGTGGTGTATGAGACTGTGAATGAATGGTTCAAGCGGAACCAGACTAAAGAGTCGGATGCGGTGCAAAGGGCTGAGATAGCGGCCTCTGATTACATGCAGCCCATGCTACCTACAGAGGAGGTTGGAGACTTTTGAAAAAGTCGCTGTAAGGAGAAAATGGCACAGAGATCGGGTGGCCAAAGTTGCTGCAAACCTTATTACGGGTAGAGTACCGATCGGTTTACCATTTGATGGACGGTGACCAGGATGACCACCGCCAGTTTAAAGAGGAATTCCTTCTCGGAGGAGAGTTCCATCGCATCGCGGGCCGCCAGCAATGCCCCAGCAAAGGGAGGTCATCACCCATAGCAACGGGAGAGGCGTCCCCGCGACAGCAAAGCACCAATCGAGCAATGGCTCAGGAGAGCATGAGTGTGCATCGGTGTAGCCAACCATCTTTGGAGTGCTGGTCTGCTGTTACCCCTAGCAACAGGGATCCTGTGTTGCATGCAGGGGGTGTTGGTGGGTCTGGAAAGGCTGCAGTGTTTCTCCGTGACCACATGAAAGATTCAGCCTATGGAGACACCACCGCGAAGAGACAGCGCACTCAAGTGAAGACTATGATGCCAGCCACTGAACATGGTAAGTCTGTTTCAGTTTATTATTCTGATCCCAGTGAAGTGGGAGTATGCCCAGTGGGGAGGTCCGCAGTACAAGTGGGCATAGACTTGCTGCAGTGTGCTGCCCAGCTGACGGCAAGGTTAACCACTTCCTTACTGGGCACTTAAACCCCCTTCCTGACCAGAGGACTTTTTGCGATTCGGCACTGCGTCGCTTTTAGGCCCCTTTCAGACTGGGGCGGGAGCTGTGGTGGCGGTATAACGCCGCTAAAAATAGCGGCGCTATACCGCCGGAATTGCCGCGGGTATCAGCCGCTAGCGGTGCGGTATTAACCCCCGCTAGCGGCCGATAAAGATTTAATACCGCCCGCAATGCGCCTCTATAGAGGCGCATTGCAGGCGGTATTGCCGCGGTTTGCCATTGTTTTCAATGGGAAGGAGCGGTGAAGGAGCGGTATACATGCCGCTCCTCTCACCGCTCCAAAGATGCTGCTGACAGGAGATTTTTTTGTCTCCCGCCAGCGCATCGCCTCAGTGTGAAAGCCCTCGGGCTTTCACATTGAGTCTGCAGTGAAGGAGTTTTTCAGGCGCGATAGCAGCGCTATTTTTAGCGCTGTACCGCCTGAAAAACTCCTCAATGTGAAAGGGGCCTAACTGACAATTGCGCGGTCGTGCGATGTGGCTCCCAAACAAAATCGACGTCCTTTTTCCCCCATAAATAGAGCTTTCTTTTGGTGGTATTTGATCACCTCTGCGGTTTTTATTTTTTTGCGCTATAAACAAAAATAGAGCGACAATTTTGAAAAAAAAAAAAAAAATGTTTTACTTGTTGCTATAATAAATAGCTCAATTTTTTTTTTTTTTTACGTTTTTTTTTTATTTTTATCCTCAGTCTAGGCCGATACGTATTCTACATATTTTTAGTAAAAAAAAAAAAAAAAAAAAATCGCAATAAGCGACTGGTTTGCGCAAAAGTTATAGCACCTACAAAATAAGGGACAGAATTTTATTTTTTTTTTATTATTTTTTTTTACTAGTAATGGCGGCGATCTGCGATTTTTATTGCGACTGCGCCATTATGGCGGATACATCGGACACTTTTGACACATTTTTGGCGCCATTCACATTTATACTGCAATCAGTGCTATAAATATGCACTAATTACTGTATAAATGTGACTGGCAGGGAAGGGGTTAACACTAGGGGGTGAGGAAGGGGTTAAATGTGTA